>NC_056743.1:256631886-256699386 GCF_019279795.1 Protopterus annectens
GAAGGCATTGAGTGTAAAGAGTTGCAAGATTTGTTGCATGTCTCTGAACAAGTGGGTAAGCATTCATTACAGTGTGGTTTTGATGCTGTGCAGGCCTCGCCTAGGGTGGCTGCCACTGGCTCAGTTCTTCGCAGGCACGCCTGGTTAAAGGATCAGAATTTATCTGACCATGTTAAGACAAGGATTTTGGATGCTCCTTTGCAGTCTGATGTGTTGTTTGGTTCACCTGTGGAATCAGTCTTGAAGAAAATGGAAGACAAGGCTAAGTCTATGCAGGCTGTTTAGGATTTTTTGCAAGTTCAGCCTCCGAAGTTTAGTAGGAATTGGCCTGCTAAGGGGTGGACGTATCCTTCTTATGATTCTCAGTCTAGGGGTAGATCTAGACGTGGTAGGGGCAGAGCTCAGAGTTCTTTCAGGCCTAGAACAGGGAGTTCACCTGCGCAATCTTCGGGTGAGGGCAAGGACCAGTCCTTTCGTAAACAGGCCCAATGACCTATTTTTTCAGCTGCCAGATCCTTCTTGCCTGGCAGCACCTTTGGGAGGAAGGTTAGCACTTTTCAAGGAAAATTGGATGTTGATTACCCAAGACAAATGGGTATTGGATATCATAAACCAGGGTTACAAGTTTTATTTCCATACCTTGCCTCCTTTCAAAGGCATGCCGGACGTTCCTCCTCAGCAAAGACTAGAGGATCGCAGGCAAATTTCTTTACTTCTTCAAATAGGGGCCATACAAATGGTTCCTCTGCCAGAAGTGGGCCTAGGATTTTATTCTCGCCTGTTTCTAGTACCAAAGAAAGGAAACACGTGGAGACCAATTTTGGATTTATCCATCCTCAGCACATATCTGGACATTCCCAAGTTCAAAATGTTAACGTTGCAACAGCTTTTACCTCTGCTGGGCAAAGATCACTGGATGGTGACTCTGGATCTCAAAGAGGCTTACCTTCATGTTCCTATCAGGCCCAGTTGCAGGAAGTATCTGCGCTGGGCTGGGACTTCACATTATCAGTTCTCTGCATTGCCCTTTGGCTTATCTACTGCGCCCAGAGTGTTCACGAAGGTTCTGGCTCCAGTGGTAGCTTTCTTCAGGCTAAGAGGAATACAGATCTATCCTTATTTGGACGATTGCCTGATACTGGCCAAGAAAAGGACTAACTTCATCATTTACAGTATGTGATGGCAGTGTTAAGATGCCTGGGGTATTCTGTGAACTAAATAAAGTCCAGTCTAGTACCCTCTCAGGACATGTGCTTTCTGGGTGTGAGACTGAATACAGCATCCCAGATGGCCTTTTGCCCCCGGACAAACAAAAGAATCTTTCTCTTTACTTCCACCAGTTGTCTCATCAGTCCAGGCTGACTGCAAGGACAGTCCTTCAGGCCTTGGGGTTCATGGCATCTTGTATTCTGGTACTTCCCAATGCCAAACTGCATATGAGGAAGCTACAATGGTATCTCAAGAATGTATGGACACAGCACTGCCAAGATTTGGACACTGTCATTCAAATAATACCTTGCATTCAAAAGGAATTTTTGTGGTGGGCTCAAGAATGTCACCTAAACAAGGGACTCTCTGTGACCCGGCCAGAGGCGAGTCAGATTTTAACGACAGATGCCTCAGACAAAGCTTGGGGAGCTCATCTAAATGGAAAATGGATACAAGACACGTGGCCTGCCAGACTTCAACATCTACATATCAACTTGAAGGAGATGTTAGCAGTCCAATTTGCATTGATAGCTTTCAAGGATTTACTTCTTCCAGGGCAGGTGTTGATTCAAACAGACAACACAACTGTCGTGGTACATCAACAAGCAAGGAGGAACGCTTTCTTATCCTCTATGCAGACAAGCAATGATTTTGTGGGAGACTGCTCTCAGGTTACAGCTAAATCTTCAGGCAAGGTTTCTGCCAGGAGCACAGAACTCCTTAGCAGATGTGTTGAGCAGACAAATTATGGATCCCCACGAGTGGAAATTGGATCCTCATGTATTCCAGAGGTTGACAGTGTTATGGGGAACTCCAGACATAGATCTGTTCGCTTCTCCACTAAATTACCAGCTGCCAAAGTTTTGCACAAAAAGGTTTCATCCCTCAGCTTGGAAAGTGGATGCTCTCTCATTCAATTGGAGCAATCTTCACGTGTATGCCTTTCCACCTCTGCCTCTCCTCCCAAAGGTACTGCTGAAGGTCAGACAGGACAAGCCACACATGATTTTAATAGCTCCAGATTGGCCTCGACAGCACTGGTACCCATTACTGAGAAGTCTGGTACAGGAGCCTCCATGGCCTTTGCCTTGATTCTCACCTGCTGTCTCAGGAGAACGGTCATTTACTCAATGTCAAACTTCATTCTCTACATCTGACAGCCTGGCATATTCTGGTTTAAACCCTGGAGGGTCTCAGCTTCCACAACAAGTTTTGAATGTTATTTTGGAGGCCAGAAGGCCTAGTACAAGGAAAGTTTACGCAGATAAATGGAGGAGATTTTTATTTTGGGGTGCAGCAAAGGACTTTGATGTTTCTAAACCTAATGTAAGTGTGGCGCTTCAATACCTTACTGAGTTATTGGACAGAGGTTTGTCCTCCTCTATAAAGGTTCATGCTGCAGCAATCTCTGCTCACTATGACTGTGACCCACCATTATTTTCTCAGCCTTTGTTTAAGCAATTCCTTAGAGGGGCAAAGAATATAAGACCCCCACGTAGAGCTCCTACTCCTGCTTGGGATCTCAATTTTGTGTTGGAGAAACTCACTCTACAACCTTTTGAGCCTGCAGCATCGGCAGAGTTGAAATATTTATCTTGGAAGACTGCTTTTTTGTTGGCCATTACCTTTCACAAGGGTTTGTGCCTTACAGGCCCTTATGGCCCTTCAGGCTCTCTTAATTTTCCACAAGGACAGGGTGGCTTTGTACTAACCCTTCTTTTTATGCCTAAAGTGGTTTCTAGTGTGGCTTTAAACCAAACTATTCATTTGCCTACTTTTTATGCAAACCCCCAAAATAAAGGGGAAAAGATTTTGCACACTTTGGATATTCACAGACAGTTGCGATATTATTTGAGCAGAACTAAAGGGTTCAGGCAGTCTCAGCAGTTTGTTTCTTTTGCTTTGGGTTCTCAGGGCAAACCTGTTTCAAAACCAACTATTTCTAAGTGGATTGGTTTTTGTATTGCTTTCTGTTATTCCCATCATGGTAAGGAGATTCCAGCTGGGATTAGGCCTCATTCCACTAGGGCTACTGCCACTTCTACAGCTTTTTAAGGGGTGGCTACTAAAGATATTTTGGAAGCAGCTACTTGGAGTTCAGTGCATACTTTCTCTAAGCATTACCACCTTCCACTTTACTCTAAATCTAGGGCTGGATTTGCAACTGCAATTTTACAAGGCATGTTGGCAGCTCCTAATACTTTGTAGTTTTGCCATCCTCCCTTACCTCTGCTTTGGGATTCTACCCATATGTAAGGACTGCAGCAATGTGAGATGAAGAACATAGTACAGTTTTGTACCTACCATAAATGTAGATGTTCAAGATCCACATTGCTGCAGTCCACTTACCTCCCTCCTTCCCTCTGTTGTTGAAGGTGGTGGTGTGGTTTGTGTTGTACATATTGTAAATATGGTTAGTGCACGGGTGGTTGGTTGGGTTTTGCTGGTTTTTGGCTTTGGGCTGTCTTGTTAGGGCCTTCTGACATCTGGGGCAAGAAAAGACTGAGGAAATGACGTCGGTCATGCGCTTTTGTACCCTGACGTCCTGATGTCAGTTTTAAGCGCCTTGACCGACGTCAGCCTAATACTTTGGTATTCGGGCCGACCGAGGACAGCGGACTACCCATATGTAAGGACTGCAGCAATGTGGATCTTCGAACATCTACATTTATGGTAGGTACAAAACTGTACTTTTCCCCTTTGGTATATTTACTTTTTTTAGAGTTTAATCTAAAAGTTATATCCCTCCCCTCGCTGTTAGCGTAGTGTGTGTGTGTTGGGCCTGTGAGTGATTTGTGTTTCTTTAGTTACTTTTTAGTTATAGTAACTACTGTTGTAGATTGGGATGTCTGAGCAACCCAAGTCTGTTTTTCCTAAATGCTCCGAGTGTGGCCATAAGCTTTCCCCAGCTGATGGCCACACTCGGTGTGTTAGATGCCAGGGGGTTGAACACCTCACATCTGGATGTTACATTTGTGCAGGGTTCAACCCCAGGGCATTGAAGGAGCGGAGGTCCAAGCTTGTTTTGTCGGGCCTTTTACCGCCGGACTCGGCTCCGACCTCCGCTCCTTTGGAGTAACTGCCCACGGTTATTCCTTCTGCAGCTCCCTCCTCCTCCTGGGACTCAACCTCCCATTTCTGGCTCGGAGGAGAGGGATGCTAAAAGGACCGGAGGGAGAAGCACCATAAGCGGGCCGAGACGCCTGTTTCGCCCCGCCAGCCAAGCGGCTTCTCCCGGCCCGCTCGGCTCCATTGTCTGCTCGTCTCCTCCTTCGGCCCAGTCTCCAGTGTGTTTTTCACCGACCTGAGGAGGAGGAGACCCGATCTCCGCCGAGGCTATCGAGGAGGCACTCCAGGCCTACCTCGGTAGCCTCGCCGAGATCTACGATAGCCTCGATGCTGATCTGGACCGGATGATGAGATGGTTCATCCAGGCCCAGATGCAGATGGGAGTGCTCTTGCCTCCCTCTGGGGAGCTCAACACCCTTTTTCAAACCTATTGCTCCTTCTCCGACCCGCTACCCGGCTCGGAGCAGCTGGAGCTGCAGCCGGGGTGGGTCGGCGCCGATAGTACTTTGTACTGGATCCGACCCTGCCCTCGAGTGCATCGGATCCGACCTCGGAGCCTGGATCCGAGCCTCGGAGCCGGGGATCAGTGCTCCTTCGCGCAGTCTGTGTCGGAGCGCACTGTCCCTTCGATCCGGCGCCGGGCGCCGCTCCGATCCACTCTTCGGATCCGAGGGGAGCCATTGTCGGATCCTTTGGTCGAGGTCGGCTCCCTTCGGCTTGATGTAGTGGAGAGGGCCCTGTTGAGGGTCTCCGACCCCGGCACTTGTTTCGCCCGTCCACGCCTCCTCTGCACTGGGTCAGGCTTCCACCATCCGGCCCTTGGGACAGCCCGCTTCTGTGCCCCAAGCTGCTCCAGTGGAACAGGTTGCTGCTTGCGATGAGTCCTCTGACAGCCCCCCAGAGGATATTCCTCACAAGCATACATGCAAAAGGAGGCACATTGACTCCCCCGAGTCTCACGGAAGACACGGACTTGGAGGAAGGGGAAGGCGCCCCACGGTCACCCCCCGAGGATGTCTCATTTGGGGACATCATGGAAATGCTCCGTATTAGGGGGGGGTGGTCTGCCCCCAAGTCTTCCTCGGACGAGTCCGTGTTCTTGGAGGCATTTGAAGCGGGCCCGTCTACCTCTTGGGTGTCCCCTCCTGCCGACCCCCTGGTGGACCTCATTACCACCAGGGCGTGGAAGGAACCGGACACCGTGGAGCCTATCCCTAAGAGACCCGATAGGATCCTCAGCCCACCGTCCGACCGTGCCCATTGGAGTAAGGGGCCTCCGGTAGATGCCATGTTGACGACGGCCACCAAGAGGGAACTTGCTCAGGAGAGTCCCTCAGTCCATCCCCCGAGCAAGGAGTCTCGGATGATGGACCGCTTGGGGAAGCGGATGTTTAGTTCAGCGCCCTTCTCGGTATGGTCGCTGAACTACCTGGCACACGTCATTAGGATGCAGCGAGATCTCATTAAAGAATACGCTGCATCTCCCCCAGAGTCCATGTCTGAGGAGGACAAGATGCTGCACTCCACCCGCATGGCCACTCTTAGATCAGTTACTAATACCTCTATGCGGCTACTCTCCCATGCTACGGAAGGCGCCGCTAGAGCCGCAGGGGCAGGCCTAGTCACTAGACGTCAGGCCTGGCTCCGTCACTGCGATTTTTCTGAGCCCTTCAAAGCGCTGCTTAACGCCCCCTTTGATGGTTCTGCCCTCTTTGGCAAAAACGTTCGCGACACTTTGACCCAGAGCGAGAAGGACGGGAAGATGCTGTCTGCCGTCGGAATCCACTTCTCTGCACCCCAGAGGCCCTATTCTAGGAAGCAAAAGGGTCAGAAGATGTGGTTCCGGAAGTCGCAGCAATCTCAGCCTGCTCCGGACAACCAGTCCTTCCGTGGCAGAGGAGGACAGGGAGGACGCCGCCCTAGAGGCAGAGGGGCTCCCAGGAACTTCGGGTCCAGAGAACCTTTCTCTGAATGGCCCGCGCAGCAGCCCTGAGGGGTTGCCCGGCTGCTCCACTCTGGCGGCAGTCGGGGGACGTTTTTCGGAGCACCTAGCGGCATGGGAGTCCATAACATCAGACCGCTGGGTTCTCCAGATTATATCCAGAGGATACCACATCCCATTTTGTCACACACCAAAATTGAAGTCCCTTCCGGACGTCCCACCCGGTCAAAGGGAGTCCGCTTTGGCAGAAATTGGCCATCTGCTAAAGAAGAGCCATCCAGCCCGTCTTCCCAGACCAGATCGGATCAGGGTTCTACTCCAGGTTCTTTTTAGTGCCAAAAAAGACGGGGGATCTAAGACCAATTTTAGACCTTTCTCTCTTGAACCTGGCAGTTCCCAAGGAGAAGTTCCGAATGGTCACTCTACAGTCTATTCTCCCCCTTCTGGGAGAAAATCACTGGATGTGCTCCATAGACCTCAAGGATGCGTACTACCACATTCTGATGGACAGACGCCTAGGAGGTTTCTCCGCTTCGCCAGGGAGCCAGTCACTACCAATTCGGGTCCTTCCCTTTGGTCTCACCACAGCCCCAGGGTGTTCACCAAAGTACTAGCGGTGGTAGCGGCCCACCTGAGGCTTCAGGGGGTGCAGGTCTTTCCCTACCTAGACGACTGGCTCCTTACCGCCCCAACAAGGCATCTACTACTATTGGCGCGAGACTCCTTTCTCCATCTTGCTCCCAGTCTGGGCATTACTATAAATACAAAAAAATCCAACCTAGCACCCTCACAGTTAATAGATTTTATAGGGGCCAGGTTAGACACAAGGAGTTTAAAGCCTTCCTCACTGCGGACAGAGTTCAAAATCTGCAGCTCCAGGTGCGGGCCATTCTCCACACAAATCAAGTTCCGGCGGAGTTGGTCCTGAGGGCTGTAGGGTCCATGGAGTCTGCTATAGCACTTCTTCCTTTCGCCAGACTACATATGCGCATCCTCCAGTGGACTCTTTTAGTACAGTGGTCTTACCTTGCTCTTCCTATGCATCATCCCATTGCGATCAGCAAGGCTTGCAAGCGGTCCCTCCTGTGGTGGCTTCACTCCCCAGATCTCCACAGAGGCCGCCCATTTTGTGCTTCTCCCCCTCTCGCCACGGTGACCATGGACGCCTCCCGCCTCGGGGGGCATTTTGCAGGCCGCACCGTCCAAGGCACGTGGAACGATTCAGAGACCTCACTGCATATCAATGTCCTAGAGATGGGAGCGGTGCTCTTAGCGTTGCTAGCACTTCAAGACTTTCTTCCCTTGGGAACAATTGCGATTCAATCGGACAACATGTCGGTTGTCTGGTATATCAACAAGCAGGGAGGAACCAGGTCTTACCCTCTTTGTCGAGAAGCCATGAGGGTTTGGGAATGGGCAATCTCCACCAACCGCTTTCTCATAGCAACGCACATTCCGGGTCGGTCCAACATCCTGGCGGACAAACTCAGTCGCACCATTCTAACCCCTTACGAGTGGTCTCTCAATTCTCAAGTAGTGGAACGCATATTCGCACGGTGGGGAACTCCTTCTTGCAATCTTTTTGCCTCTCCCTCAAACACCAAGTGCGACAGTTTTTTCGCTCTGATACCTCCTCCTGGAGGCTCTCCAAGAGACGCTCTGGTGCATGCTTGGCCACCCGGTCTTCTGTATGCTTATCCCCCCTTGCCTCTGCTCCAGGTTCTTCAGAAAGCGTCTCGGGTGGGTTGCAGAATGATTCTCATTGCTCCGTTTTGGCCTCGACCGATCTGGTTCCCCTTCCTAAGGTCTCACTCTGTGAATCCTCCTTGGATTCTAGATCCAATCCCGGATCTGATAACTCATCCATCCTGCCTGTCTCCTCCGAACCTGGACAACCTGAAGCTGACCGCTTGGCTGCTCCAGTTCCACTCTTGATCAGGACTCCCGGTATTTCGTCCCCTGTTAAGGCTATCCTGGTGGCAGCTCATAAACCTTCCACTAGGAAGATCTACCGTAGCAAGTGGAAACGGTTCTCTTTGTGGGCGGAGCGGCAAGGCCTGAATCCATTCACTGCTCCTCTCCCATTGGTGCTTGATTTCTTAACCACTCTTTTTAACGATGGTGCTAGCAGTTCCACGGTCAAAGTACAACTGGCAGCAATTTCACATTATCACATTGCTCATGATTCTAATCCACTCATGTCAGCCAAGTTGTGTAAAATTTTCCTTAAAGGTACTTTCCTTCTCAGGCCCCCTGTAAAACAAGCGGTTCCTCCCTGGGACCTTTCTTTAGTTCTCCAGGCTTTGACCGCTCCCCCCTTCGAACCGGCGGCTACTGTAGATCTCAAATTCTTGTCGTTCAAGACTGCCTTTTTAGTAGCCATTACTTCGGCCAAGAGAGTTTCAGAGCTCCAAGCATTATCAGCTAAACCTCCTTACTTGGTCTTTCATCCGGACCGTGTTTACCTCAGGACCAACCCGTCCTTTCTTCCTAAAGTAGCTTCTGAAGCAAACATTAATCAGTCTATTAACCTCCCTGTTTTCTTCCCTAAATATGAAAACAAAGGTGAATATAAGCTTCACTCCTTAGATGTTCACAGGCAACTTAGATTTTATCTAAACAGGACGGCTGGTCATAGGCAATCCGACCAGTTGTTCATTTCCTTTGCTAAATTTAATTTGGGCAAGCCAATTTCTAAAGTCTCTTTGTCTCGTTGGATTTCACAATGCATCTTGTTGGCTTATCAAGCTTCAGGAAGGCCCGCACCGGAGAGTGTACACGCTCATTCAACCCGGTCAGTTTCTACCTCGGCAGCCTTTAAGGCTAGGATTCCTCTAGATGATATTTGTGCAGCAGCCACATGGGCTTCATCTCATACTTTTATTTCCCACTATAAGTTGGATCTTACATCTAGGGGTAGAGCATCATTTGGCTCCGCGGTGCTCCGGAATATCCTTCCATGATGGCCCAAGATTCAGGTAGCTGGGGACTCTGTCCCACAGGTTGCAGACAAATGAATCTCCTACTTCAGATTAAGAAGTTATGTACTCACCATAACGTTCCATCTGAGTAGGTGTATTCATTTGTCTGCAACCATCCCGTCCTCCTATCCCCCTGGCCTTTCAGTTTCCTGCATATGGTGTGTTACCCTTTTCAGGGTGTTTTTTTGCTGTTGGCAAACTCGATCTGAGGTCATGAGGGTAGAGCAGGGCATTATGGGTGAGGGGAGGAGCTGAGAGCTTGGATCCATAGCTGGTAAACCATGCCGGTTCGGATCCGATATCGGATCCATAGCCCACAGGTTGCAGACAAATGAATACACCTACTCAGATGGAACGTTATGGTGAGTACATAACTTCTTAATATATATATATATATATATATATATATATATATATATATATATATATATATATATATATATATATAGATAAAGGTGGCATTACTTGGGACGGACTGTTAAGGCATGTTGACTCAAGGAGACACCAAATTGCATATTAATGCCCTGGAGATGAGATGAGAGTGGGCCTATTAGCGTTATAGGTCTTTCAGAACCCTTTTTTTCTCTAAGGACAGTTGCTATTCAAAAATACAATATCCCAGTGGTTTGGTGCAGCAGCAAACAGGCGGATCCAGATCTTAACCCAGTTTGCCTAGAAGCAATGAGAGCTTGATAATTGTTGATCTCATCCAACTTCTTTCTTGTAATGACAGACATTCTGGGGAAATTCAGTGTTCTAGTAGACAGGCTCAGCAGAGCTATTCTGATGCCTCACAAGTGGTCTTTCTCGGTCATTCTTCCACAAGTGGAGCCAACCATGCTGCGATCTTTTCACCTCTCCCCTCAGCAAGTGCAGCAGGATCTTCTTCGTGTTTCACATTTGCAGTCATCACATTTAGGTTTTCTGCTTGATGTAGCCCTTAGTCGGCCAGATTATCCAAGTCTTGGGTCTTCCGTCGCTTGCGTCTCATCTTCCGTGACGTCAGGTAGTCAGGGGTATAAAGCATGCAGCCGACGCCATTACATCAGTCTTTCTTGCCGTGCGATGCCCAAAGCGGAAGCAGTTCGCAAGTGCCGATCGGCAGACTCCTGAATTTTTGGTTTCGAGTTTCAGAACAGAAGTCTTCAACTAAAGCCAAGTGCCCCTTTGGGGAAACTTTTTCTTGCTATAAACCGATGTCAGTGAAAGTCAATAATTGTATTTCTTGTGGAAAGCAAATACTTCATAAAGATTTTCATTTGTACTGCATTTCTTGCCTAGGCCCTGACCAACGACGTACCTCGCTGTCGATTTTGTGCCTTATTTAAGCTACAAACTATTCGTTGTCTATATATTTACGCTTCTAAATATTTTAGTACTCTGTTCAATTACCCAGATATGGCTTGGGTAAGCCATCCAACTGCTGACATTCCAAAAAAACACAAAGATAAAGACAGAGACAGACCGCAAAGGTCCAAGGCTGCCAACAGTGCTTCTCCTAAGCTAGTTGCCAGTTCCGCCGGTACTCAGGCGCTTTCACAGCCCCTCATTCCTGCTACTTCAGATTCGCAGGCCTCTACTGAGACCCATTCGGACTTCGGTATATTGCAAGATGCTTCAGCTGTGGAACCTGTGAATGTTTCTACCTTGAATGGGTCTGGAGCCGCTGTGCAGGTGCTCCGGCTTCTGGGGTGTATTCAGGCCTACTGACTTGCATATTAAACTGACGCAATCTTCTTCTTCAAGGCCTAAAACTCGATACATGCCTAGAAAACCAACGCCCAGACTGCATGGTCAGTCTTCTATGCCTAAAAAACAAAGAATGGCTGAAGACCATATTACTTTAATCAGGGGAAGCCAACCTTCCCCCCCTCTAAGAGACCTAGGACTGAATTTTCTTATGATTCTTCGGATCAGGATTCTGAAATTTGTTTACTCTGTTGGCCGGGATTTACCTTTATCTATGAGGATTCTGATGCAGTGGACTCAATTCCCTCTGCTTCCCCTCCAGAGGATTTCTCTTTTGGTGAAACCTTGCATACTCTTAGGGAGCATTTTAGCAGGGAACGCCTGGATTACTCTGACTCTTAAAAAAAAAAAAAAAAAAAAAAAAAAAAAAGGCTTAGGGATTTCTTACTCCTGCCCCAACACAGGCCTTTAGCTATTCCCCTTGTACTGGACATTGTTGATGATGCCTTTTCGGAATCTAGCTTGGCCCCTGACTCCTTGCCTCCTGCTCCCAGAAAACCAGATGGATATTACAGGGTTCCTGACTCTCACAAGTTCCTCTTTAAAAATCCTACTGTGGATCCTGAGACCATTTCACAGGGACCCAAGGGCATTAAGGCCACTACTGCCAAAAATCCTACCCCCTCTGATAGAGATTCCAGGGTGCTGGATAGATGGGGTTTGAAGGTATCCATTTCTGCTACTTTGGCCAGCAAGGCCTTAAACTGCCAGTTTCATATGTTTAAGTATCAGCAGCATATTATTGGATTGCTTAAACAGAAAATGATGTTTATTCCTGACTGTGCTGTAAACAAAGATTTACAGGATTTAATACATTCTGCTGAACAAGTTGGAAAGCATACTTAGGAATGTGGTTTTGATTCTCTAGAGGCATCTTGCAGTACTGCTGTCACTGGGTCTGTACTTAGAAGGCCTGCTTTGCTTAAGGAGCAATCTTTGCCAGATCATGTTAAAGCTAAATTGCTGGATTGCTGGATGCTCCCTTAACCAGGTCCACCTGTTTGGCAACAAAGCAGAAGTAGTACTTCAAAAGATGGAGGGCAAAGCTAAATCTATGCAAACTGTTAAAGATTTCCTGCAAGTACGGCCTCCCAGATTTAGTAGACATTGGCCCTCTAAGAATTGGTCCTTTCCTGCCTCTTCCAGGCATTCTCCGTCCAAACCCAGAACCAGCATATAACACCCAGGCTTCTGTCCCAAGATACATACAGTACTAAGCAGTGGAGGGGGGGGGCTCCCACTTCCAAAGTGGGGAGTAGTAAGACACCCCCCCCCCCCATGGTAAACTGTCTCAGTGACTTAATTTTAAAACTTCCAAGCCCTTCTCAACTGACTGCTCTTTATGGGGAAAGATTGCTCTCCAGGCAAAAAATTGGGAACTCATTACCCAGAACAATTGGGTTTCAAATAGCTTCCCCAAGGATACAGATTCCACTTCCACACTTTACCAACCCCAAACAGTTGGCCAGATCTATCCCCAAATCAGTGGGTAGAGGCTGAAAAGCAAATTTTCTATCAGAGCTATTCAAACTGTCCCTGAAGAGGAAAGTGGACAAGGTTTCTACTCACTACTTTTCCTGGTGCCCAGAAAAGACAACTCCTGGTGTCCTATCCTGGACCTCTCCATCCTAAACACATTTTTTGTGATCCCAAAATTCAAGATACTACCTCTTCACCAGTTGCTTTCTATGCTAGGCAAGGATGCCTGGTTGGCAACACTGGATTTGAAGAAAGCCTTACCTGCACATCCCAATCTGGGAATCTTGCAGAAGATACCTACGCTTCAAAGCAGGCTTCATGCACTATAGTTCTCTGCACTGCCCTTTGGCTTATTTACTGCTCCCAGGGTAGTCACAAAGTGCCTAGCTCCAGTCATTGCATTTTGCAGGCAAAGAAATATTCAAATATACCCATACCTGGACGATTGTCTAATTCAGACAAAAAGCCAGGACATACTATTGAATCATCTGGGGTTTGTACAAAAATTGTTAACTTCTCTGGGGTACACCATAAATGAAAAGAAATCACATCTTGTTATCCTGTAAACAAATTGTTTTCCTGGGAGCTAGCTTGAACACAACTTCCCCGATGGCTTTCCTCACGCCAGAGAAACAAGTTCATTTGACAGCCTACTTCAAACTATAATGGCCACAAAGACCCTGCTGTCTACAAGTCAAATGCTACAAACATTGGGGTTCATGGCCTCCTGCACTCTCCTAATTCCATATGCAAGACTGCATATGATTAAACTACAATGGTATCTAAAAAGTCTATGGTGTCAGCATTCTCAGGGTCTAGAAGCAATGATTCCGATCATACCTTGCCTACAGATAGAGTTCCTTTGGTGGGCAGAGGCCTGCCACCAAAGCAAGGGACTGCCATTCACTCTACCCTGCTGCCCAAACCCTAACAACATACTCGTCAGACTATGCATGGGGGGTTCACTTGGCAGGGATGTGCATTCAGTGCAAATGGAACCCAAGTCAAATGCACCTGCATATCAGTCAAAAAGAAATGTTAGCTTTACAGAATGCTCTGACAGCCTTCAAGGACCACATTCTTCCAGGACAATTAATGGTTAAGATGGACAGCACCACTGTTACGTGGTACATAAACAAGCAGGGGGGAATCAACTCATACCCTCTATGCAGACTAGCCATGGCTCTGTGGAACACAGCCGTGAGCTACCAAGTGCACCTACAGGCTCAATACCTGCCATGGAAGCTAAATTGGCAGGTGAACTCAGCAGAAATCTCATGGACCCACACGAGTGGAAACTGGAACCAAAGACATTCAACATGTTGATAAACAAATATGGGAGCCGATAGAGCTGTTTGCCTCTCCCCAGAACTACCTATTGGACAAATTCTGCACAAGGGCTCCCCATAAACAAGCTTGGAAAGTGGATGCTCTGTCCTTTATCTGGAAAAAACTATCAGTTTATGCCTTTTCTCCTCTGCCTCTCCAAGGTACTACTAAAGATCAAACAGGACGAATTAAGGACGATTTTGATTGCACCAGACTGGCCATGCCAACACTAGTGCTTCCTTTTGTGCAGTGTCACTGCTGGCACCATGGCACCTGCATCAGACCCCTACCCTGCTGTCCCAGCAGGAGGGCCAAATTCTGCACCCTCAGCTTCAAACCCTGAACCTGGCAGCCTGGCTAATTACCTGATCTGTCCATTACCATCCCGTAGTAAGCAAGTGTTGGATGTCATTCTGGAGGCAAGAAGGCCTAGTACTAGAAAATTTTATGCTGAAAAATGGAAAAGATTCTGTTCCTGGAACCATACTCGGGGGATGGGCACAGCAGCCCCCAATTTACCTCAGATTCTTCTATACTTAGGTGCTTCACAAGGGCCTTTCCTTTTCCTCCATCTCTTTTCTCATCCACTGCTCAAGCAGTTCCTCAGAGGGTCCAAAAACTTAGACCACCCAGGAGAGCCCCATCTTCAGCTTAGGACCTTAACTTTGTATTGGAAAAACTCACTTTACCTCCTTTTGAGCCAGCTGCAAATCCTTGGAAAACAGCCTTCCTTTTAGCCATCACTTCAGCAAGAAGGGTGTCTGAATTACAGGTCCTTATGGCAGTGGAGCCTTTCATCATCTTTCATGCAGACAGGGTGTCCCCCAGGGCTAGTCCCTCCATGTCCAAGCCGGCATCCAGTGTGTCTCTTAATCAGTCCATTCATTTGCCAACCTTCTTTTCTAATCCACAGAACAAAGGGGGACGTATTCTGCACTCCTAAGATTTGCACAGACAACTTAAATTTTACTTGGGCAGGACTAAACCTTTCAGGAAATCTGAACAGCTGCTGGTTGCATTTGCTGCAGGGGCAGAGGGGAAGGCTATTTCAAAGCAAACTATTTCTAAGTGGACAGGCCATTGCATTCATTTCTGCTATAAGCTCCATGGAAAACCTACCCCACAGGGTATAAGACCACATTCAACCAGGGCTGTATCTACCTCAACAGCCTTTCTCAGAGGTGTCCCTACCAGGGACATCCTAGAAGCTGCTACCTGGAGTTCTGTACATACTTTCTCCAAGCTTTACCATTTGCCAATTTTCTCTAAATCCAGAGCTGGCTTTGTCACTGCAGTCTTCCAGGGCCTTTTAGCTGGTCCTAACGCTAATTTCCTCTTCCCATCCTTAGCTTAGGGAATCTACCCAAATGTGATGACTGCAACAGTGAAACACGAACATAGTACAGTTGTGTACATTTACCATAAATGTAGATGTTTGAGTGTATTCACTGTTGCTGTCCTGGTTACCCTCCCTCCAGCCCCTGAGGTGTAACCTTGTATATTTGTATGTGTGTTTGTGTGTATTATATATATATATATATGTGTGTGTGTAAAATTGCTTCTCATTATGGGGGCACCTGACATCTGGGGCAAAAAAAAAAACTGATGGAATGGCATTGGCTGCATGTTTTATACCCCTGACTACCTGACATCATGGAAGATGAGACAGCAACCGACATTGGACCCAACACTTTGATAATCTGGCTGACTGAGGGCTACTGCAAGCAGATAGCCCGAATGCGATGACTACAACTGTGAATACACTCTTACATCTATATTTATTTGAAGTGTACCCAACTGTACTTTTTTTTTGCTCTAGTCCTTACTCTGGAACAGTCACCGAGAGATTCTCTAGTTCCACTTTTGGCCCTCTGGTCTTATTTATGCTTACCCTGCCTTACCCCAAATTCCCAAGTTTCTTCAGAAAGCTGTCAGGTTGAAGAGCAAAGTAATCCTCTTTGTTCCCTTTTGGCCTTGGCACATATGGTTCTCCTTGCTGTAGTCTCTCCTGATATATGTCCTCCTTGGACATTCGACCCCAGTCAATCTCCTTTCACACCCATCAGGCATGATTCACCCAGACATCCCAGGCCTCAAATTGACCACATGGTTTCTCCATTTCTAATGATGGCTAGACATTCCAGGCTTTCCACTCATGTTCAAAGAATCTTTTAATCTCAGAAACCCTCTAAAATAAAAATTTATAAAAGTAAATGTAAGAGATTTTCCTTATGAGCTCAGCAGAGATATTTTGATATTTTCTCTGCTCCAGTTTCCACTCTTATAATTTCTAGCTTTTCTTTTTCAAGGAGGGGACAGTTTTTTCTACCGTTACGGTTCAACTGGCTGCCATTTCAGTTTTTCACGTTGGAGATGCTTTCTCTTTGGCATCAGTGAAGGTTGTGCAAGGCTTTTTTTAAAGGTGCATTTTTTAAAGGTGCATTTTTAGTTAGGCCACCTGTTAAGGACCCCATACTACATTGGGATCTTACTTTAGTGTTACAGACTCTGATAAATCACCCTTTGAACCGTTCGCAAAAGTGGACCTGAAATTTCTTTCTTGGAAAACAGTTTTTCTTGTAGCCATAACCTTGGCTAGGTGAGTCTCTGAAATGCAAGCGCACTCTTTTAAGCCACCTTACTTAATCTTCTATAAGGACGTCATGGTTTTATGTACAAATCCATCCTTTCCCCCCCAAGTTGCATCAGAAGCGAACATCAATCAAGTCATTTGTTTTCCTGGTTTCTTCCCTAAATTTGAAAATGGGAGAGTACATGCTTCCTTCTTTATATATGACTAGACAACTTTATTTCTTTCTCCATAGAATGAAGGAAATTAGGAAGACTTTTGTTTCCTTTCTAGAAACAAGTTTGTTGGGCCTGTCTCAAAAACTACAACAGCCAAATGGATTACTGATTGTTTCTCATGTGTATTCACATGCACATATGTAACGCATTGCTATGCTGCTCACATGTAATGTATTGTTTTTTTATAGTATTTGTATAATGTGTTATATCACTTTATAATGTATGTATAATGTGCTGCCATATATTTTTTATATATGTACTATGTATTTGTACTGTCTGGAGTTTTTCTCCCCGGCCTCATATGAAAAGGGGCTCATCTTGGCCCAGTGGACTAGTCCGGTAAATGAATGCAAATATTCCTTAAAGTTTGACCTTGCCAAGACAACTGAAACTTCATTTTACTAGGTCATTGACTACGTTCTTGGCTTTTTGGTCCAGAGCTTCCATTGTTGATGATTATGCAGCTGCCGCATGGTCTCAAGCTCGTACTTTTGTGGCTCATTACAAAGTGGACTTCACCTCCAGAAATAAAGCTGCATTTGTCTCTGCAGTATTCTGGGAAAATCCTTCTACGAGGGCCTACCAAGGTTACTGTAGCTGGGGGTCTCTTTCCCATTTGTTGAGAAATGAAAGAAAATGACATCAGATTTTTAAGTTACATACTTGGCATATCTATGCATCTATGTTCATTTACATTCTTCAACTCTCTTCCCACCTTCCCTCTTCCTTGTCTTTGGGAATGACCTGAGGGAATTTGTTTGAGCCCTTTTTCTGTTCCCTTCAATTACATATTGTTCTGCAAACTTTATTTAGAGGAAGCAAACTCGATTTGAGGTAAAATGGTAATGAGGGGCATTATGGTTAAAGGGAAGAGCTCGAGTCTGATCCTAGACTGCAAAAAAGGTGGCAGAGTCTGATCTGAGGATCTGATCCGAACCCATTTGGTAAGGAAGAATGAAATTGAACACTGCAGATGCATAATTATGGTAAATAACTTAAAATTATCATTTTTTTTTTTTGGACTGCTGTCCTCCTATTATTTTGGCTTTGTTCAGAATCCTTTTGCAAGGGAGTTGAAATACTTACTTCTGTACTTCATCTTTAGCTTTTTAACATGTCACTGAATTTGGTAGTGTTTTTGTAGTGTAAAAATCGCAGACTAGCAGATAAGTGAAAAATGCTGCCTAAAAACTAAGTTAAGACTTGGTAAATTTTCTTTGAACATTGCCATGTTAAATTCAGAACATTGGTTTAAAGTTACTTGATAGTTAAGATTTTTTTTCTGAAATTCATTAATGCAATTGCTTTATTTTTCAATTTGACACTGGTAAAGTTGTGTAAGAGAGAGCAGTGTTTGAATGCTAAACTTGTCTCCAAAGCTAGCTCTTGGCAGATTTTCATGAGCTAATTTGGTGCATTTTCAGTAGTGCATATGCTTTGATAACTTATGAAATGTTTTGTTACTATTCCTCACTTGGTTATTGGGTCATGTCAGTGGAAATTGGTCAGATACCCCTCATCCATAGTCCAGTCACACTCTCCATGATTGAGCACATGAGCTCAAAACCAGTTTGTTTTACACTGAGGATTTTATTCTGCACTGTGGTGGGAGCAGAGGGCTGATTCAAACCATCCAAGTTGGGAACTGCTGGTGGAAGCTTTGTGTGAGGGTTTAACTGTGTAGAAGTCTTTCATCCTGTTGGTATAAAAACCTTGTGTTTTGTGCATTGCACGAATGCAGTTACCCATGCCTTGTGTATAAGCAAACCTCTCCAGTTTTAAGTTCTTTGTAGGACACTGTCTCCCTAGTCTCACTGTTCATAGCTGCTTGAAGAACTGCCAGTTTGCACACAGGGTGACAGCACTGCAGGTCACCTTACAGTATATTACCAAACACTCTCACTTAGTATCCTCCTATTCTCATGTTGCAGTATTGTCACATGTGGGATCCTGCGCTTCAGGGAACCTGAACGTCTGGCTCGTTTACAAAACTTTAGCCTGACTGCTGTAACGTGCGTGGGACGTCACAATCTGGGACCATAAACCATGGGCCATAAATGTGATGTCCGCATGCAGAGACCTCAGACGTTCTCTGCCACAGTCGAACATCAGCTTGCTCGTTCAGCTCTGAGCTACTGACTCCTACCTCATTGGGGAATCGTTTTCTACTTTTGGCTAAAGCTTTAGGGTGCTGTATAACTTTTATTTAGCTGATTCTGTCCATGTCATCTAGCAAGGGAAAATGTAGGTGCAGTCATCCATTTCTGCACAAAGACAATCATGACCTCTGCTTGTTTTGCTTAGGCCCGTTGCACAGTTACAAAGTGTGTTCCATCTGCCAGTCGTTTTTCCTAAAACATTATGCAGCTATCTTGCAGCCCTTAAGCTCTTCGAAAACCAGCTTTTAAGCAACTGGTCTTCAGTATGGATCTTGAACCAGCCACCTTGTCTGAACTGCCAAAAAAGAAGGCCTAGGTGGTTAGGCTTGAGGCTGCGCCTCAGAGTGTGGGCATCCCACCAGCTTCCGGTCTAGGGTTTGAGGAACATCCATTAGGTCCGGTGACTTCGGCAGGTACCACTTCAAAAGCCGCCCTTTGCTTCTCCGTCCTGTACATCGCGGAGGTACCTGTGATGTCAGTCTCCTATGTTGGGGGGGTGACTGGTTCGTACCGTCTGCTTCTGAGGAAGGAGCTTCTCTGGCCTGATGTCTGTTACTAGGCCTACACCAACTGTCAAGATTCCTTCCCTTAAAAGGAAGCAAAAGACTAAGTCCATATTTTTCCCAACAGAAGATGTGCCTGACTGGCAGGCATTTTCCGAGTTGCTATTTCAGGCCTTCTTGGTCCTAAGGCCTACGACTTCTCAATCTACTGACCTTCCAACTTTGAGCCTTAGGCCTGCTTCTGGTGGACTGATTCCACTACCTCATACAGAAGAGGAAGACTCTTCCTTCTCCTCTGAGTCCATTTCCTGTGCCTCACATCTAGCTGTCCCATTGGAATACTGCTCTCCTGATAAGGATTCTTTGGAAGGGGATTTTTCACCTGGGGACATTACCTTTGGGGAACTATCTCCTGAATGAGGGAATATTTCAGATGGGATACCACCCAGATGACTGTGGTGCAGAAGAGATATTTTGAGCTTATGCAGATGGATTCTCCCTCACCCTCCATCCCTCCTGTAATTTCAGCGTATTTGGATGCCTTTGCCTCAGCTTCCAAGATCCCTCAATCTATCATCCGCCCCAAAGAGACCTGACAGGTTCTACAAAGTTTCTGATGACTTTAAATTCCTCATTAAACTTCCTATGGCAGACCTGGTTGTGATTACTGTCTCAGCAGACAAACAATCCAGCCAACTTCCTTCTTCCCTACTGCCACTAGATAGATGGACAGATAAGGAAAGAAGATATACACTTTAACTCTGGCTTTGAGCCACCAGTTACCAAACCCATATGGGTTAAGTATGCTGTAGACCTAGTCTCCCAGACCTCAACACTGCTCTTCTCCGTGCCAGACTCTCCAATTGCCTCTAAACTCTCTTTGGCTGCCTGAGTAGCCAGACATTCCATTAAATGCAGTTACGATGCTGCTGAAGCATCAGCTAGAGCTGCTGCATCGGCCTCAGTTCTGGTACTCCTGGCTCAGGCTACAGCCCTCTGCCAGATGATTTTAAAACAAAGTCATGGATGCACCTCTTAAAACAAGTTCCTTTTTGGAAAGCAGTCAGCAAAGCTTTTAAAACTCTACAAGAGAAAATGAAAGAGCTGCAGGATCTCAAGCGTCTTTCTTACTGGTCCCCAAGTTTCATTGGAGCTACTAAGCCAAGTTTTTGTCAGAAAAGATCCTGGGCCCCCCTTCCTCTAAACCAAGAAAAAGTACCAGAAAGCCTCCTTCCTCCAGGAATGGCTCCTCTCACACTACTGCAAAGCATCCCTTTTTTGACAGACTTAGTGCGTGACTGGCTAAGGCACCCTTTCTTCCCACCTCTCACTGTCTTCCCTTATGGCAGCAAATCGCCTCAGACAACTGGGTTATTTCTATTGTGGGAAGAGGGTATTTCATGACTTGGTAGGAAAAGCCTTCTCCAAAAGGTATTCCTTTCCCTCCAAAAAAACAAATCCATCTCGTACCTCAGGTCATTCAGGATTTGCTCCAACAAAATACTATAGAGAGGGTTCCCCCAGGACAAGAAGTTAAAGGCTTCTATTTCAGGCTGTTCCTAGTTCCAAAAAAGGATGGCCCATGGAGACCCATCCTAGACCTGACCCTTTTAAATCCCTTTCTCCTAACAAACCTTTTTTTCCACTATTGACACTCAGTGTCTTTATGGCCACTTTAGATATGAAAGCGGCATATCTTCACATCCCTGTCTACCCACACTTTCGCAAATTCCTGCGTTTTGCCATGCCATCCTCCCATTATCAGTTTACTGCTTTGCCTTTTGGTTTATCCACAGCACCAAGGGTATTTACAAAATGCCGAGCCCCAGTAGTGGTCTTCTGTCGAAAAAAGGGCATACAGATCTTCCCTTACTTGGACGACCTCCTCATTCAGGCAGAGGAGGGAAGTACCTTAAAGACAACTCCCATACACTATTTCACTCCTAGGAAGCCTGGGATTTGTCAACCTGCTGAAGTCCTCCCTTACTCCATCCCAGGACCAAATTTTCTTGGGTTGCAGAATGACAGACCTGATGAAGGCCTTCCTCCCACCAGAAAAGGTCAATTCTCTGACCAGCTGTTGTCAAGATTTACTCCTAGTCAGCTCCATTTCAGCCAGGGAATTTCTTTGCCTTCTGGGTTTCATGGCACCCACTCTTCCCATGTTGCCCCTTTTCAAGCTATACATGAAGTTCCAGTGGTGCTTGAAGAAGGTTTGGTCCCAGCACTAGCATCCCCTAGACTTCCAGGTGCCCTTCCTTCCCTACCTGAAGAAGGAAATAAGGTGGTGGATTCAGCAAATCTACCCAAATCCAGGACTCACCCATTACAGCCTCCCTGTGCAGATCAACAGATGTACACATGCATGATTTCTGGAATGGGAGGGCCACTATGAATGGGCTCAATGTGCAGGGTCAGTGGGAGCCTTGCCTCCGGAAGTAAGACACAAATATCAGAGAAATGACTGCTCTTCTCCTAGCCCTGAAGATATTCCTTCCCCTCATACATCCAGGTCCCCTCAAAATCTTTTCAGACAACATCACAGTCCTGTGGTATATAAACATTCAGGGCGGGACCAGATTCTTATTACTCTGCAGACTGGCCATACAAGCATGGGAGTTAGCTACTCACTCCAGTATAACCCTACAGGCTGTGTACATCCTATCACAGAAGAACGATGAGGCGGATGCCCTCAGCAGATCATGGTCTCAAAATGATGAATGGATGTTGCACAGAGATAGCTTCCTGGACATAGTCAACCAGTGGGGCACTTCACAAATCTGTTGCCTTCCCTCAGAACAGACAACTAAGGTTATTCTGCTCAAGGTACTCCTCCCCTCAAGCTTGGAGAGTGGACGCCTTCTCAGTTTCATGGAAGGGGATGTTCATGTATGCTCTATGCTCCCTCCACCCTTCCCCCAAATGCAAGAAGATCCTGATAAAATTTTAGCAGGACACATCAAAAGTCTTTCTGGTGACCCCCTATTGGCCAAGACAGCACTGATTTCTCCTTCTGTTGTCACTAGCCAAGGGCAGTCACCACAAGTTGCCTCACAAGGTGTACCTCATCACACAACACAAAGAATCTCTCATCCACTCACACCTGCAAACAGTCTTGCCCTGCGTGTGAAAAACTTATGATCCCTTTCAGACACCTTTACTCAGAAAACATGCTATCTGTCCTGCAGAAGGCCAGGAAACCTGCTACTAGGAGATCCTATTTATCCAAATGGAAAAGGTTCTTCACTTGGTGTCTTAAAAGGCAACTAGACCCCTTTCAAGCCAATTATACCTCTAGTTTTGTCCTGTATGTGTGAACTAAAGTCTGAACTTTCATGTTCATCAGTAAAAGTCCACCTGTCTGCTATCTCAGCTTGTTTACATCTCTATCTACCCTTGTTATCCATATTACAGGTGAAGTTTTTTTCTCAAGGGGGTCTTTCACATCAAACCACCGAAAAAAACATACCTTCTCCTTGGGACTATAATTTCATTCTGGAGAAACTTAGTACTACCCCCTTTGAGCCAGCAGCTTCAGCCACATTTAAAAATGTGTACCTGGGAAAACTGGTGTGCTGGTAGCCTTGATGTCAGCCAGAAGAGTCTCCGAATTCTCTCCATACCTCATTTTCCATAAGCATAGGGTATCTCTGCGCACTAACCCAGCCTTCATACCTAAAGTGATCAATGAACTTTCCCTTAACCAATCTATCTATTTACCTACACTCTTTCCTTAACCACAGAATGACAGTGTGAGTGCGCTCCATTCCCTAGATGCTCATAGGCAACTTAGATTCTATCTTAATAAGATTAAGGACATCAAAGTCCAACCAGCTCTTTGTGTCCTTTCATCCCAGGGCCCTGGGGAAAGCGGTAACCAAACAGACTATCTTCTTGGATACCCAGAACTATCTCTTTCTCTTACTTCTTCCATGGAAGACCGTTACTATATGCCGTGAGAGCCCACTCCACCAGACAGTGGCCACCTCAGGGGCTTTCCCTAAAGGGCTAGATACAGCCACCGTCCTTGAGGCAGCAACATGATTATCACTCTACACTTTCACTAAACACTGTGAATCGGATTGCATCTCCAGAGCTAGGGCAGGATTCGCCGTAGCCATCCTCCATGGAGTCTTCATCTTCTTCTTCTGCCCATATCCAAGGTTGAGCTTTGGTACTATTCCCACATGTGAGAATACTGCAACATGAGAATAGAAAGACCTAGAATTGTGAAATGTTACCATAACCATAGATGTCCTCTTCCATGTTGCAGTATTCCTATCCCTCCCACCCCGGGTATGACCTTTCCCCTTATCTGGATGGCATCTTTTCATTGAACCTTAAACTATTGTTTGGGCATTCAGTTCTGAGGTGTGTGTGCAGATGTTACATTTATGGCCCACAGTTTATGGTCCCTGCGCACTTTACAGCAGTTGGGCTAAGCTTTTGTTGTATATGAGCTGGAAGTTTGGGCCACCTGAGGCGGAGGATCCGTCATGTGAGAATACTGCAACATGGAAGAGAAGGACATGTGTGGTTATGGTAAGATTTTACACCACTCTTTACTCACCCATACTCCTTCCCATCTAAGGATCTGTCTAGTGGATAAGTGCTTCCTTGTCATCTGTTTCTGGCTTGGTGGATATGAGTATCCTGAGGCAGTGTAGTAACTGCCTCATGTTCACTGACGACCATTTAATTTTAGAACAGACTAACAGTGCGTTAGCGATGTAGATGCACAGTGTCTTTGAAGACAAAGCTGTCAGATACGCACAAAAAAAACCCAAAAAACAAACTAGGATGTTCTTCGTGTTTCACTGTTGCAGTTATCACATTTGGGTTATCCCTGCCAGGGTAGCACTCAGCCGGCCTGAATACCAGAGATTTAGTTCTGTGTTGGTTGTTGTTGCTTGAGGACTGACGTCCGGTTGTCAGTATAAAGTAAGGCAGCTGACTCCATTACATCAGTATTTCTTGCCATGGAGCCAGAAGCAGTTCGTACGAGTGCCGGTCGGCCACTACCTGAGATTTCATCTACCGAATTGAAGTCTTCTAAAGCTAAGTACCCCGTTGGGCATCCTTTTTTCTTGCACTAACCGATGTCACAAAAAGTTAATTGTCTCGCCTGTGGAAAGCAAATACCACACCGAGACTTCCACTCTTACTGACTTACTGGTTGAGGCCCATACCACGACGTCCCTCGTCACTTCTCTGCTTTGTTCAATGCCAGAACTATTCGTCGTCGGGCCCTTATTGTAGCCAGATATTTTCACTTAGTCCTCTAATTCTGATATGGCTTAGGTAAGCCACCTGACAGCAGATCTTCTGAAAAAAACGTAAAGATAGATGGACTGCACAGGTCCAAACCTACCGGTGATGCTTCCGTTAAGCTAGTCGTCAGTTCTCCGGTACTCAGTGAAGTGCTTTCGCAGCCCCTGATACCTGCGTCTGTTGATTCACAGACCGCTACAGAGAACCTTTGTGTCTGGTATGCCACAAAACTCTTCTTCGACTAAGGATCCTGTGGTCGTCTCTACCTTGGATGGGGTTGTGAGCCGCTGACCAGGCTCCGGCTTCCGAGGAAGTCCTTTGCACTACCGAATCTCAACACAGACGTCTTCTTTCGTGACTACCGTTCTTTCTAAAACTACCGAGTTTCTTTGGCCTGGGGTATGAACCACACCCAAGAAAACGACGACCCACTCTCTGGCGCCTGCTACCTTGCCTCAGTCTCAAATGCTTAAAGTGTAGGAAGACCTTATCGTGCTGATAAGGGGAAGCCAAGCTACCCCTCCAAAAGGAAGAGAACTGTCCTCTGTAGTTTTGTCTGAACAAGAATCAGATGCATTTGAATATGAAGACATGCAGCCCCTCTCCACTTATGATGATTCTGATGCAGCGGATTCTATTCCTTAAGCCTTTCCCCCACAGGATTTTTCCTTTGGGGAAACTCTGCATACTTTAAGGGAGCATTTCCATTGGTAGAGTCAGGACTACCCTCAGTCTGAAAAGATACCTAGACCTTCCACAGCACAGACCCTTGGCCATTCCCCAGTCCTGGATGTTGTGGAGGATGTTTTCCTCGAATGCAGCTAGACTCCCGTTGCCCTTCCTTCTGCTCCTAGAAAACCAGACAGGTACTATAGAGTCCCTGACTCGCACAAATATCTTTTTAAAAATCCTACAGCTGATCCTAAGGTTATTTCTCAAGGGCCAAAAGGGATTAAAGTGACATCTGCTAAGAATCCCACCCCCTCAGACAGGGATTCCCAAGCATTGGAGAGATGGGGTAAAAAAAAGTATACACCTCAGCTACTCTTGCTATCAGGGCACTAATTTGTCAGTTCATATGCTGAAATTTCAGCAGCATACCTTGGAACTCCTTAAACAAAGTCTTCCTTTCCTACTTAGGCAGAATCTAAAGATTTACAAGAGTTAATGCATTCTGCAAGTCATTTAACTAAAAACACCTTACGCTGTTTTGATGCCCTTAAAGCTTCTTGCAGTGCAGCAGTCACTGGGTATGTACTGAGAAAGTATGTCTGGCTGAAGGAACTAATCTTGAAGAACCATGTCAAAGCAAAATTACTAGATGCTTCATTAAACCAGGAACGTTTGTTTGGCACAAAAGCAGAACAGGTTCTTCAAAAGATAGAGGAAAAAGATAAATCTATGCAAACTGTTAGATTTCTTACAGGTACAGCCACCTAGATTCAGTAGGCATTGGCCTTCAAAAAAACTGGTCATTTCCAGTCCCTACCAGGTCTTCAGCCCAATCCCGGGGGCAACAGACCACCAAGGCTACAGTCTCAGGGTACGCAGAGATCTAAACACTGGAGTGCTCCCCCCTCAAAAACAGGGAGTAGTAAGCCACCCCCTTAGGGAAAAAATTCACAATGACTTGTCTATCATCCTTCCCAGCATTACTCAAGTACTTGCACCCGTAGGAGGAAAACTTGCCCTGCGTGTAAAAAAACTGGATGCCCATTACCTAGGACCGATAGGTCCTAAACAGGGTTTCTACTCCAGACTGTTCCTGATGCCCAGAAAAGAGGGCTCTTGGCATCATATCCTGGACCTGTCCATTCTCAACACATTCTTGGTGGTCCCAAAATTCAAAATGCGTACACTGCAACACCTGCTTCC
Organism: Protopterus annectens; assembly: GCF_019279795.1. Lineage (NCBI taxonomy): Eukaryota > Metazoa > Chordata > Ceratodontiformes > Protopteridae > Protopterus > Protopterus annectens. The sequence goes on from NC_056743.1 coordinate 256,658,261, forward strand.
TATACTAGCCAAGGACTCTTGGCTAGTCACCTTAGACCTAAAAGAAGCTTATCTGCACATCCCCATAAGGGAATTTTGCAGGAAATATCTACGTTTCAGGGCAGGCTCTATGCACTATCAGTTCTCTGCACTTCCCTTTGGCTTATCTGCTGTGCCCAGGGTATTCACAAAGTGCCTGGCTCCAGCCATTGCATACTGCAGGCAGAGAAAAATTCAAATTATCCATACTTGGATGATTGCCTGATTCAGACGGACAGTCAGGAATTGCTACTTCAGCACCTGGCATTTGTAAAGAGATTTCTAACTTCTCTGGGGTACATCGTCAATGAAAAGAAATCACATCTGGTGCCCTGCCAAGAGGAATGTATTCCTGGGAGCAAGCTTGAACACCAGTTCCCAGATGGCATTCCTTACTCCAGAAAAGCAGGTTTATTTGACAAACTACTTTAAACTAATGGCTACCAGAACCTAGCTATCTGCAAGAAAAGTACTGCAAGTCCTAGGGTTCATGGCCTCATGCATTCTACTAATTACATGTGCAAGACTGTATACGAGGAAACTTCATTGCTACTTATAAAGTTTCTGGTGCCAACTTTCTCAGGACCTGATAATTATTCCTATCATTCCTTGTCTAAGGGCAGAGTTTCTTTGGTGGCCAGAGGCTTGCAACCACAACAAGGGGGACTCCCTTTCACTCAACCCCTCACCTCCCAAACCCTGACAACAGACGCATCAGACTATGCATGGGGGGCTTACAGGACTGGCAAATGCATTCAAGGCAAATGGAGCCCAGGACAAATTCACCTGCATATCAATCAAAAAGAAATGTTAGCTGTACAGAATGCTTTGACAGCCTTAAAATACCTTATCCTTCCAGGACAACTCTTGATAAAGACAGGCAATACCACAGTTATGTGGTACATAAACAAGCAGGTGGGAACACATTCATACCCACTCTGCAGGTTAACCGTGGCCCTGTGGAACACAGCCTTGAGCAACCAAGTGCACCTGGAAGCTCAGTTTCTGCCAGGCAAACAATATTCACTTTCAGACTTGAGCAGAAATCTACTGGACCCACACGAGTGGAAACTGGACCCCAACTCATTCAGAGATGGACCTCTTTGCCTCCCCCCAAAGCCATCATTTGAGTGAATTTTGCACCAGAAATCCCCACAGCCAAGCATAGAAAGTGTATACTCTATCCTTTACATGGGAAGACATCTCAGTTTGCCTTTCTTCATCTGTCCCTCCTCAAAAGTACTAGTCAAGAACAAACAGGACAAACAAAGGACAGTTCTTATTGCTCTGGACTGGCCCCGCCAGCACTGGTACCCACTCCTACGTAGTCTGGTAACAGTGCCACCCTGGAACCTACATCAGACCCCCCCTCCCTGCTGTCCCAACAGGAGGGACAGATTTTGCATCCGCAGCTGCAAACCCTGAACCTTGCAGCCTGCCTTACTCCCTGAATACACCACCAGCAACTCTCAGCAAAAAGGTGCTGGCCGTCATCCTCGAGGCCAGAAGGCCTAGTACTAGGAAATCCTATTCAGAAAAATGGAAAAAGATACTGTTCTTGGAGCCAGTCTCAAGGAAAGGACACAGCCGTGCCCACCTTACCTCAAATCCTAGATTACCTAGGAGAGCTGCTCCACAAAGGCCTACCCTTCTCTTATGTTAAAATTTATACCTCTGCCATCTCAGCTCATTTAATAATGAGCCACCTCTCTTTTTTCTCACCCTCTGGTCAAACAGTTCCTGAGAGGAGCTAACAATTTAAGACCTCCAAGGAGAGCTCACACATCTGCCCAGGGACCTTAATTTTGTATTAGAGAAGCTCACGCTTCCTCCTTTTGACCCTGCTACTACAGCAGTTAAAATTCCTGTCTTGGAAAACATCCTTACTTCTAGCCATTACTTCAGCAACAAGAGTGTCTGAGTTGCAGGCACTAATAACTGTGAAACCCCATGTTGACAGGGTTTCCCTCAGGACTACACATCTTTTATGCCCAAGGTGGTATCCAGTGTGGCTCTAAACCAACCCATCCATTTACCAACCTTTTTCCCTAATCCTCAGAGTAAAGGGGAAAAGGATCTTGCACTCCTTGGACGTACACAGACAATTCAGGTTCTACCTTGACATGCTTAAGCCTTTCAGAAAGTCTAACCAGCTGCTAGTCAGCTTTGCTACGGGGCAGAGGGCAATGCCATTTCAAAGCATACCATTTCCATATAGATATCACACTGCATCCATTTCTGCTACAAACACCATGGAAACCCTACCCCACAGGGGATCAGAACTCATTCCACTAGGGCTACCTCAACCTGTACAGCATTTCTCAGGGAGTCCCCATCAGGGACGTCCTGGAAGCTGCAACCTGGAGTTCTGTATACACCTTCACCAAGCATTACCACTTACCTGTTTTTTTCCAAATCCAGAGCTGGATTTGCCTCAGCAGTCTTAAAAGGCATGCTAGCCAACCGTACTATTACTTGACTTGCCTCCACCCTTCATCAGCTTTGGGAATCAACCCAAGTGTGATGACTGCAACAGTGAAACACGAAGAACATAATACAGTTGTGTGCACTTAGCATAAATGTAGAAGTTCAAGTGTATTCATTGTTGCAGTCCTGGTTACCCTCCCTCCAGCCTCCTGACTCTTCTATGGTTTCTAACTATCCTCTTTTTGGCCATATCTTATGGCTATGGTATTTACTTTTTACTGGAGGTGTTCCACACCATGTAATTGCTTCCTATTTTGGGGGCTCCTGACATCTGGGGCAAGAAAAACTGATGTAATGGTGTTGGCTGGCTGTTTTATACCCCTGACGACATGACGTCATGGAAGAGGCGAGAGCATCCGACGCAGAAATCCCAAGATTCTGTTATTTGGACTCACTGAGGGCTACCTGCAGGCAGATAACCCAAGTGTGATGACTGCAACAGTGAAATACACTCATATCATCTATCATCTACACAACTGTATTATCTAAGCAGTGGCCTACCTCCATTTGAAAACCAGGGAGTTCTAAGCCACCCCCTTATGGTAAAAACTCACAATGACTCACCTCCACCCCTCCCTCTGCCCACCTTCACTTACCCCTAGGAGGAAAACTTTGCTTTCACTCATTCATTGGCCATTACCAAGGACCACTTGGATGTTATTAGTGTTTCACTGTTAGTCATTACATTTGGGTTATCTGCTTGCAGGTAGTCCTCAGTCGGCCTGATTAACAAAGTCTTGTCTGTTGCTGTCCCTTCTTCCGTGACGTCAGGTCGTCAGGGGTATAAAACATGCAGCCGACGCCATGACATCAGTCTTTCTTGACGTGCGGTGCCTGAAGCAGAAGCATTTCACAAGTGCCGGTTGGCCGACTCTTGAAATGTTCGTTTTCGAGTTTCAATACCGAAGTCTTCAACTAAAGCTAAGTACCCCATTATGGAATCCTTTTCTTGCTCCTTACCGATGTCAGTAAAAGTTAATAATTGCATTACTTGTGGAAAGCAAATGCCTCAAAGATTTTAATTTGTACTGTATTCCTTGCCTAGGCCCTGACGTTGCTGTCGGTTTTGTGCTTTATTTAATCAGCGCACTATCCATTCTCTGTATATTTTTGCCTCTCAATATTTCAGTTCTTGGTTTAATTATCCAGAAATATCCGTTAGCTATCCGACTACCGGGATTCCGAAAAAACGCAAAAATAGAGACAGACAGGCCGTCGAGGTCCAAAACCGCCGCATCTCCTAAGCCAGTCGCCAGTTCGCCAGTACTCAGTGAGGCGCTTTCGCAGTCCCTGAATACCCACTACTTCTGATTCGCAGGCCTCTGCTGAGACCCATTTGGAGTCCAGTATGCCACAAGATGCTTCAACTATGGAACCCGCGGATGTGTCTACCTTGGATGGGTCCGGAGCCGCTGTGCAGGCACCAGTTTGAGGGTGTATTCAGGCCTACGGACTTGCATATTAAACTGACTCCTCCTTCTTTACTTAGGCCTAAATCTCAATCCATGGCTAAAAAAACGATGCCCAGTCCACATGCTCAGGCCTCTATGTGTAAAAAAACAAATAAGAATGGCTGAAGATCTAACCACTCTAATCAGGGGTAGCCAACCCCTCTCCCCTTCTAAGAGGCCTAGGACTGAAGTTGATTATGAATCTTCTAATCAGGATTCTGTTTTTTCTGATGCTTCTGATGATCTGGATTTGCCCTCATCTACGTATGAAGATTCTGATGCGGAAGATTCCATTCCCTCTGCTTCCTCTCCTGAGGATTTTTCTTTTGGGGAACCTTACATACTCTAAAGGAGCATTTCCACTGGGAAGCCAGGATTTTTCTGATTCAAAAAAGAGGCTTAGGGATTTCCTTCTCCTACCTCAGTGTAGGCCTTTAGCTGTTCTTCCTGTACTAGACATTGTTGATGCTTTCTCGGAATCTAGTTTGGCCCCTGATTCCTTGCCTCCTGCTCCCAGAAAACCTGACCGATACTATAGGGTCCCAGAGTCCCACAAGTTCCTTTTTAAAAATCCTATTGCAGATCCAGAGACTATTTCACAGGGGCCCAAGGGCATTAAGGCTTCTACTGCTAAAAATCCTACCCCTTCTGATAGAGACTCCAGGGCGCTGGATAGATGGGGTAAGAAGGTTTACACTTCTGCAACCTTGGCCATTATGGCTTTAAAATGCCAGATTTGAAGTAGCTAACTTCATTTGTGTAGCAACCTATGGATATCTGATCCGACTTCGGATCCGAGCCGGCAGTTTTGAACAGCTTAGAACCGAGCTCCTAGCTCCTCCCCCTACCCATAAACCCCTGCCAACCCTGACTGACCTCAGATCTAGTTTGCCGCGCTTGTCAGCAGCTGAGTTTTCGAGCTCCAGGCTTGGTAGTTGTGAGAAAAAAATTAGAAAATTTTATTCTTTTCTATCCTTTAGTGTGAGTGTGTTGTGTTTAGATCCCTTTGGTCTGTAAACCCTAGTGTTAACTCTATTTTAGTTATATTTTTTCCCTCCCTTTCCCTCGCTGGTTCATCAGGGTCTGTGTGCATGTGTTGGGGCCTAATGAGTGCGTCCTGCTTAGCTTAAATGTCTGAGGCCCCAAAACCAATCTTTTCTAAATGCGCCAAGTGTGGCAATAAGCTCTCACCGGCTGATGGCCACACTCGGTGTGTTCTGTGCCTTGGGGTTGGACACCTTACCTCTGGGTGTTCCATCTGTGCGGCGTTCAACCCCAGGGCACTTAAGGACCGGAGATCCAAGCTGATCCTGGTGGGTCTCTTGCCCCCGGATTCGGCTTCGGCCTCCGGTCCTACCGTGGCTTCCACCGCGGCTTCGGCGGCCACTCCTGCCTCCCCCCCCCCCCCCCGACCGGGACCCTACCTCCCACTGTAGGCCCGGAGGAGAGGGAGGCCAGGAAAGACAAAAGGAGGGAGAAGCACCACAAGCGGAGGGCCGGGGCCTCAGCCTCTGCCCCCCCGGCTAAGCGGTCTTCTCCCTCCAGGGCTTCCCGGTATCCTCTTTCTTTCATCCGGTCTCCATGTTTTTCACCGGGTCCTGAGGAGGAGAAGACCCGATCTCCGAGGTCATCGAGGCGGCACTCCCGTCCCGCCTCGGTGGCCTCGTTGAGATCCACTCGCAGCCTTTCTGAAGTGGATTTGGACTGGATGATGCGAAGGTTCCTCCAGGCCCAACTGCAGATGGGAGTGCTCCTGCCTGGGGGGGGGGACTCTACCCCTTTCTTTGCCCCGATAGCTCCTTCTCCGTCCCGCATCCCGGGTTCAGAGCTTTCGGGAGCCGGGGAGCCGGGCAGCCTTGTAACTGGGGGTGGGTCGCCGCCGACTGTCTTGGGTACTTCAGCGCCGACGCTTCCCTCGAGCCTGTCTGGTCTGTTTTTGTCGGATCCAAGCTGTCGTAGCCGAGGGCTGAGCTTCAGATCCGAGGGTTTCAGTATGCCTTCGGCGCCGTCCAGGTCGGAGCATACTGGTCCGTCGGATCCTCTCGCTTTGGCACCGGCCCCGGTCCGCCTGTTTGATCCGAGTGAGGGTCTGCTCTCGGATCCCAGAGAGAGCGGTTCTCCTTCAACGTTCGTGGTGGAGAGGGCCCTGTTGACTGCTTCCAGGCCCCCGGTCCTTGCCACGGCTCCACCCCGCACTCCTTCTCTGTTAGGTCCGACTTCCATCACCCGGCCTCAGGGACAGCCTGTTTCAATGTCCCAGGTCGTTCCCTTGGAACAGGATATTGCTGGTGAGGCCTCCTCGGACAGCCCCCCCGAGGAGCTCCCCCGTAAGTGGAAGTGCAAGAGGAGGCACGTGGACTCCCCTGAGTCCTTGACTGAAGACACGGATTTGTAGGAAGGGGAAGGCTCCCCAAGGTCACCCCCCGAGGATGTCTCCTTTGGAGACATCATAGAAATGCTCAGGATCAGAGGTGGGTGGTCTACCCCAAAGCCGTCCTCTGACGAGTCCGTGTTCCTGGAGGCATTTGAAGCAGGCCCTTCTAACTCTTGGGTGTCCCCTGTGGCCAACCCCTTGGTGGGACCTGATTACCACCAGGGCGTGGAAGGAGCCAGGCACTGTGGAGCCAGTCCCGAAACGCCCTGACAGGATCCTTGGCCCCCCTGCGGATAGGCCCCATTGGAGCAAGGGTCCCCCGGTAGATGCCATGTTGGTGGCAGCGGCCACTAAGAGAGAACTAGCTAGAGAGCCCCTCGGTCCACCCCCCGGGCAAGGAGTCCCGATCGCTGGACTGCTTAGGGAAGCGGGTGTTTAGTTCAGCGTCCTTCTCTGTTAGGTCTCTGAACTATATGGCACACGTTATTCGATTGCAGTGGGATCTCATTAAGGAATACGCTGCATCACCCCCGGAGTCCATGTCAGCGGAGGACAAACAGGTGTACTTCATCCGTATGGCCACTCTTAGGACCATTTCCAATACCTCTGTGCTGCTACTATCGCATGCGACAGAGGGAGCCGCTAGAGCCAGTGGAGCAGGCCTCGTCATGAGGCGTCAGGCCTGGTTCCAACATTGTGATTTCGCGGAACCCTTTGAGTCGTTCGCAAATGCCCCTTTTGATGGTCCTACCCTATTTGGGAAGACCGTTTGCGACACCTTGGTCCAGAGCGAAAAGGACAGGAAGACGTTGTCTGCCGTCTGAGTCCACTTCTCTGCTCCCCAGAGGTCCTTCTCCAAGAACAAAAAGGGACAGAAGATGATGTGGTTCTGGAAGTCGCAACAGTCCCAGCCCTTCGGCAGAGGAGGACAGGGAGGACGCCACCTTAGAGGCAGAGGGGGCCCGAAGAACTTTGAGTCCAGAGAACCCTTCTCTGACCGGCCCACGCAGCAGCATTGAGGGGCTGCCCGACTGCTCCACTCTGGAGGCAGTCGGGGGACGTTTCTCGAAGCACCCAGCAGCTTGGGAGTCCATCACAGCAGACCCCTGGTTGCTTCGCATCATATCTAGAGGTTACCAGATTCCTTTCTCTTACCCCCCTCTCTTCCCCAAGCACCTCCCCGTTGTCCCACCCAATCAGAGGGAGGCCGCAGCTGCGGAAATTCAGCAGCTACTAGAAAAAAAGAGCCATCCAACACGTCTCCCCAGACCAGCTCGGATCGGGTTATTACTCCAGGTTCTTTTTGGTGCCAAAAAAGATGGGGGACTTGAGGCCAATCCTCGATCTCTCCCTCTTGAACCTGTCAGTAACTAAAGAGAAGTTCTGGATGGTCACTCTTCAATCCATTCTCCCCCTTTTATGGGAGAACGATTGGATGTGCTCTATAGACCTCAAGGATGCATACTCCCACATTCTCATGGACAGGCGATCCAGGAGGTTTCTCCGCTTCTGGCTAGGGGCCAGTCATTACCAATTCAGGTCTCTCCCCTTTGGTCTCACCTCAGCCCCCAGGGTGTTAACCAAAGTGTTAGCAGTGATAGCGGCCCACCTGAGGCTCCAGGGAATTCAGGTTTTTCCGTATCTAGACTGGCTCCTGATCGCCCCGACAAGGCATCTACTCTGCACAGCCAGGAACTATTTTCTTCGCATTGCTCCCTGGCTAGGGATCACAGTAAATATGGACAAATCTTCTCACCCCGACTCTGGTCATAGATTTTATCGTGGCCAGGTTAAACAATCAATCTTGTAGCCTTCTTAACCCCAGAACGACTTTGAACCCTGAGGCTTCATGTGCGGGCCATCCTTCTATCTTCAGCTCCTCCTGCGGAATTGGTCCTGGGGGATCTAGGCTCAATGGCAGCGACAATCAACTTATTGCCAGTGGCACGTCTGGACATGAGGGTCTTGCAATGGACCCTCCAAGTCCAGTGGTCTTTTCGTCACTACCCTCTGAGTTATCCCATTCCCCTCAGCAGGGCTTGCAAGAGGGCTCTCGTAAGGTGGCTATAATCTCCGGGCCTCCACACGGGAAGCCCCTTCTCTATGGCCCATCCCCTTGCCACTGTGACCACGGACGCCTCTCGCCTCGGGTGGGGGGCACTCTTCGGGCAGGACTGTCCAAGGCACGTGGAACAACACGGAGACTTCTTTACATATCAATGTCCTAGAGATGAGGGCAGTGCTGTTAGCGTTGCAAGCACTTCAGGACCTTCTTCCTGTAGGGGACTATTGCGATCCAGATGGACAATATGGTTGTCTGGTACATCAACAAATAGGGGGGAACCAGGTCTTACCCACTCTGTCGAGAGGCCATGAGAGTGTGGGAATGGGCGATCTCCACCAACCTTTTTCTCATTGCAACGCACATTCCGGGATGGTCCATCATCCTGGCGGACAGACTCATTCACACCATCCTTTCCCCTTATGAGTGGTCTCTCAATCCACAGGTAGCGAATCAGATTTTTGCCAAGTGGGGGCAGCCCTGTTGCGATCTTTTCGCCTCTCCTTCAAACACCAAATGCAACAGCTATTTTGCTTTAATTCCCTAAGTGGGGGAATCCCTGAGAGACGCTCTGGTGCATGCCTGGCCTCCCGGTCTGCTTTATGCTTATCCGCCTTTTCCCCTGATGCTAAAGTTTCTACAGAAAGCCAGTCGGTTGGGGAGCAGGATCATCCTCATTGCCCCATTCTGGCCTCGTCAAACCTGGTTTCCTTACCTTTGGTCTCATCTGGTGATTCCTCCTTTGATTCTAGATCCCCTCCCGGATCTGATCTCCCACCCTCTGGGTCACCCAACCCCGAACCTGGTCAGTCTCAAGCTCACAGCTTGGCTGTTCCAGTTCCACTTGTAGCTAGGACTCCCGGCATCTCTTCCCCAGTCAAAGCCATTCTAGTAGCAGCCCGCAAGCCTTCTACTAGGAATATTTACAGTAGCAAATGGAAACATTTCTCGATTTGGGCGGAACGTCAAAACTTGGATCCCTTCGCAGTTCCCTTACCTGCTGTGTTAGACTTCTTATCAGGACTGTTTCTCCAGGGGGCTAGCTGTTCCACCGTCAAGGTTCAACTAGCAGCTATCTCTCACTACCATGTCGGACATGATCTCCGTCCTTTGATCACTTCAAAACTGTGCAAGACCTTTCTGAAGGGCACCTTCCTGCTCAGACCTGTAAAGGAAGTGGTACCTCCGTGGGATTTGACTTTAGTGCTTCAGGCCTTGACAGCTTCCCCCTTTAAGCCTGCAGCTTTAGTGGATCTCAAGTACTTGTCTTGGAAGACAGTCTTTCTCGTCGCCATCACTTCGGCTAGAAGAGTTTCTGAAATTCAAGTCCTGTGTGTGAAACCCCCGTATCTAACCTTTCACAAGGATAGAGTTTACTTCAGGACCCAGTCCCTCCTTTCTCCCTAAGGTTGCTTCCGAGTCAAATATTAATCAGTCCATTAACCTGCCAGTTTTCTTCCCCAATCATCAGAACAAAGGGGAATACAAACTACACCTTTTGGATGTGCATAGACAACTTTGATTTTATATTCACAGGACATCTGGTCATAGGCAATCCGACCAGTTGTTAGTGTCCTTTGCCAAAACCAATTTGGGTAAATTGGTATCTAAAGTCACATTGTCTCGATGGATCTCACAATGTATTCTTTTGGCTTATGAAAGTTCTGGTAGGCCCGCACCTCAGGGAGTCTGTGCCCACTCTACATGATCTATGTCCACCTCTGCTGCCTTTAGGTCCAGGGTATCCTTAGATATTTGTTCGGCTGCCACTTGGGCCTCATCTCATACCTTTATCAACCATTATAAACTGGATATGATCTCCAGAGGGGGAGAGCATCCTTTGGCTCTGCAGTGCTCCGGAACATCCTTCCATGATGGCCGCCCAAGGTTTAGGTAGCTGGGGACTCTGTCCCATAGGTTGCTACACAAATGAAGTTAGCTACATCAGATTAAGAAGTTATGTACGCACCATAATGTTCCATCTGAGTAGATAAACTTCATTTGTTAGCATTTCAGCTCATTATAACACAGAACCGCCCCTCTTCTCTCATCCACTGCTCTGGGAGTTCCTCAGAGGGGCTAAAAATTTGAGACCGCCCAGGAGAGCTCCAACCCCAGCCTGAGACCTTAACTTTGCCTTGGAGAAGCTCTCCCACCTCCTTTAGAGCCAGCTGCTACTGCAGACTTAAAATTTCTTTCTTGGAAAACAGCTTTCCTTTTAGCAATCACTTCAGCTAGAATGGTATCTGAATTACAGGCCCTTATGGCAGTGGAGCCTTTCATCATCTTTCATGCGGACAGGTTGTCCCTCAGAACCAATCCATCCTTCATGCCCAAGGTGGTATCCAGTGTGGCTCTTAATCAGTCCATTCATTTGCCAACCTTCTTTCCCAAGCCACAGAATAAAGGGGAACAGATACTGCATTCCTTAGATGTGCACAGACAACTTAGATTCTACTTGGACAGGACTAAACCTCAAAGAAATATGAACTACTACTGGTTGCATTTGCTTCAGGGGCAGAGGGGAAGGCTATTTCAAAGCAAACTATTTTTAAATGGATGAGCCATTGCATTCATTTCTGCTATAAGCACCATGGAAAACCTATCCCCCAGGGGATCAGACCTCACTCCTCCAGTGCTGGCTCTACCTCTACAGCCTTTCTCAGAGGCGTCCCTACCAGGGACATCCTAGAAGCTACTACCTGGAGTTCTGTACATACTTTCACCAAGAATTATCATTTGCCAATTTTCTCTAAATCTAGAGCTGGCTTTGCCACTGCACTCTTGCAAGGCCTTATAGCTGGCCCTAATGCTATTTAAATTCCTCCTCCCAACCATAGCTTTTGTAATCTACCCAAATGTAATGACTGCAACAGTGAAACATGATGAACATAGTACAGTTGTGTACACTTAACATAAATGTAGATGTTAGAGTGTATTCACTGTTTCAGTCCTGGTTACTTTCTTTCCAGCCCCCTAACTTCTTTTGGCTATACCTCTACTTTCCTTTACTATGCTTAAAAGCCTTTGTGGTGTATTTGCTTTTTTGTTGGAGGTATATATTTGTGCTTTTACTTTTAATTGCTTCCCATTAGTGGGGCACCTGACATCTGGGGCAAGAAAAACTGATGTAATGGCGTCGGCTGCATGTTTTATACACCTGACATGTAAGAAGGGACAGCAACCGATGCAGGACACAAACTTTGTTAATCAGGCCGACTGAGGGCTACCTGCAAACAGATAACCCAAATGCAATGACTGCTACAGTGAATACACTCGAACATCTGCATTTATGGTAAGTGTACACAACTGTACTTTCTGAACATGGTGTCTCAGGGATACAATTTATCCTTCCACTCCCTTCCAACCCCAGAAGGGTTCCCAGAGTTCTCACCAAATCAGTGGGCAGTGGCTGAAAAGCAAATCCTTTCCCTGCTCTCTATGAGAGCAGTAGAGCACGTTCCTGCAGAACAGATAGGCCAAGGTTTCTACTCCAGACTTTTTCTGATGCCCATAAAAGAGGGCACCTGGCACCCCATCCTTGATCTGTCCACTCTAAACACCTTCCTGGTGATCCCATAATTCAAAATGCTCACCCTTCAGCAATTGCTACCCATGTTCTCCTAGGACGCTTGGCTAGCCACCCTAGATCTAAAAGAGGCCTACCTCCACATTGCTATCAGGGAATCATGCAGGAAATCTCTGCTTCAGGGCAGGATTACAATACTTTCAGTTCGCTGCACTTCTCTTTGGCTTATCTACTGCTCCCAGAGTTTTCACAAAATTTCTGGCTCCAGCTATTGCCTTTTGCAGACAAAGAAATATTCAGATTTATCCATACTTACACGACTACCTTATTCAGGCTGACAGCCAAGAAATGCTGGTCAAATACCTGGTCTTTGTGTAGGTCAGTAGTGTCTTTCCAGTCAGTAAAAAGAAATCCAAACAGATGCCCACCCAAAGGATAATCTTCCTGGGTGCAGGTATAGACAGCATCCCAGATGGCTTTCCTTAAACCAGAGAATCAAATTTTCCTGACAACCTACTTCTCTCAACTAGCCACCAGGCTCAGTCTATCTGCAAGGAAGGTCCTGCAAGCTCTGGGGTTCATGGCACCTTGCATACTCATTCTATGTGCCAGACTGCACGAGGAAACTTCAGTGGTACCTAAAGAGCCTTTGGTGTCAACACTTTCAAAACCTGTTAACTCTTCTACCTGTAATTCCTTGCCTCAGAAAGGAATTTCTTTAGTGGGCAGCAGCATGCTCCCACAACAAGGGACTGCCCCCCCTCCCCCATACCCTCACCACAGACGCATCAGGCTATGCTTGGCGTGCACACCTGGAAGGCAGGTGTATACAGGCCCAATGGAGCCTTCAGGAAATCCCTCTGCACATCAGTCAAAAAGAGATGATGGCTGTGCAGCATGCCTTGATCGCTTTCAAAACTTTTCTGTCTCCAGGGGTTCTCCTGATGAAAACAGGCAACACCACTGTGATGTGGTACATCAACAAGCAGGGAGGGACTCACTCCTACTCTCTGTGCAGGCTGGTTATGACCCTTTGGCTCGAAGCCTCTTCCATCCAACTACACCTGTTAGCACAATACCTACCAGGCGCTCTCATCTCTCTGACAGACCAATTTAGCAGAAACCTTCTGGACCCACATGAGTGGCAACTCAACAGAAGTACTTTCACCCTACTGACTCAGAAATGGAGAATCCCGAAGGTAGATCTCTCTGCCTCCCACACCATCCATAAGCTCAGAAAATTCTGCACCAGGGAGCATCACTGCATGGCTTGGAAATTTGATGCCCTGTTCTTCCCCTGTCTATTTATCAGTCTGTCTTTTCACCCCTATCTCTCATTCCCCAGGGTACTGCTGAAAACTAGGGATGAAAAACCAAGCATCCTTCTTATAGCTCCAGACTGACCCCGACAACACTGGTACCGCTTGCTGCCACAGCCTGTCTCCCGCTGCCTCCATGGCATCTTCAGATTCCAAACCTCCTGACCCAGAGGGAAGGGGAATTCATCCATCCCAATTTGCAGGCACTCAATTTGGCAGCTCGACTTTTTCCCTAACCCTGAACCAATCTGCCGTTCTAAGTAAGCAGGTTCTGGATGTTATCCTTGAGGCCAAAAGTCCTAGCACCAGTCTTATGCAGGTAAATGGAAAAGGTTCTGTACCTAGATCCAGGCTAAGGGAACCAGTATGGCACAGCCCTCCATCCCTCTCATCCTGGATTACTTAGCTAATCTACTACACAGTGGTCTCTTTCTTCTCTCTCAAAATTCATGTCTCTGCTATTTCTGCTCATTCTCCCACTGAGCAGTCCCCTTTTATCAAACAGTTCCTTAGAGGGGCTAGCAACTTGAGGTCCCCCAGAAGGGCAGCGACACCAGCTTGGGACCTTAACTTTGTCTTGGAAAAGCTCAACCTGCCCCCTTTCAAAACAGCTTCTTCTGCAGAGCTGAAATTTCTCACCTGATAGACAGCTTTCCTTCTGGCCATGACTTCAGCCAGAAGAGTGTGAGCTGCAAGCACTCATGGCTGTGGAGCCCTTCATCTTCCATGCAGATAGGGTATCCCTCAGAACTTAACCCTTCCTTCATCCCCAAAGTAGTGTCAAGTCTGGTTCTCAACCAGTTTTATCTGCCCACCTTCTTTCTTAATCCCCAGAACAAGGGGAAAGGATTCTTCACTCTCCAGATTTGCACAGACAGCTCAGATTCTATCTGGACAGGGCTAAATCCTTCTGAAATTCTGATCAAGTGCTGGTTAGCTTTGCTACAGGAGCAGAAGGCAAAGCCATCTCCAGGCAACGCATTTCCAAATGGATAGCACACTACATCCATTTCTGCTACAAACAGAAAGTAAAGCCTTCCCCAACTTGGTCAGGGCACTCCACCAGAGCAGCCTCCACCTCTGCAGCTTTCCTAAGAGAGTCCCCACCAGGGACATTCTTGAGGCTGCCACCTGGACATCTGTTTGCACTTTTACCAAGCCTTTACCACCTGCCTCTCTTATCCAAATCCAGGGTAGGGATTGCCTCTGCATTCTTGCAGATCATCCTAGCCAGCCCCTAACTTCCTTGACTGCATCCACCTATTTCCTCAGCTTTGGGAATCTACCCAATTGTGTTGACTGCAGCAGTGAAGCACGAAGAATATAGTACAGTTGTGTGCACTCACCATCACTGTAGATGTTCAAGTGTATTCACTGATGATGTCCTTCAAGGATGCATCTGCAGTCTTTACAAATGGGTTGTCCTGTCGTCAGGCAGCCCTTCGGTCGGCCGGATTCCAAAGTCTGGGTCTGGCTTCGGCTGGTGTCGCACTTCACCCGACGTCATTGCGGCAGTTATTCGGGTATAAAGGCATCAGCCGACGCCATTTTCCCCAGTCTTTCTTACCGCGTGGCGCCCGAAGCAGAAGCTGTTCGCAAGAGCCTGTCTGTCAGATCCAGAGATTACTACTACAGAATACTACTTCGAAGACTTCTATAAAGCTAAGTACCCCGTTGGGGACTCTTTCTTGCCTCAGCCGATGTCAGAGAAAGTTAATAACTGTTTATCTTGTGGGAAACAAATACCTCATAAAGATTTCCACTCCTATTGCATACATTGTTTAGGCCCAGACCACGACGTAGCAGCTTGTCTAGCCTGTGCTTCTTTTAACCGACTGACGCTTAGACGTCGGTCGGACTTTGCTGAACAGATATTCAGCTCTGATTTTGCCTACATTATGCCGTCGGATCCTCCGACTATGCAAATTACCAAAAAACGCAAAGAAAAGGACCGGCACTCGCGGTCAGCGGTTTCGGCCGAAACCGCGGTTAAGCAAACAACGAGTGTCTCGGTTTCGGCCGAAACCGAGCAAGCGGTTCTTTCTTCAGCCGATAACATGCCTTCTACCGAGGCCTCTTCTAACCTGGTAGAGACGGCTTCTGAAATCCAACCTTCTGTTGCGGTTTCACAGGATTTATCAGACACCATTCCCCTGGATGTTTCAACCCCTGCACGTGGAGCTGCTAGGCCTCCTCCAGCTATGTCTATTAAGGCCTTTGCCAGGGCTAAAGCAGCCAAAACATCAAAACCTGTGCCTGCCAAGCCCCCTTCTCACAGGCCCAGCTCCCACATGCTTTCTTTGGCTGAGGATCTCATCTCTTTAATCCGTGGAGCCCAGCCTCATCCTGACAGGGCCTCTCTCCCTCCTCCAGAAAAGAGACCTAGAGCAGAGCCCCCTGAGCCAGTATCCGCAGATGATTCTTCTGATGACTCAGAACATACAGACCCTCCTGAGGCTTCCTATTCTCCTTACGAAGACTCTGATGCTGAGGAGTCCATCCCCTCAGCCTCTCCTCCTGAGGAATTTTCCTTTGGGGAAACCTTGCATGCTATGAGGGAACAATTTCAGTGGCAGGACCAAGATTTCTCAGACTCTAGAAAGAGGCTTAGGACCTTTTTACATTTGCCACAACATAGACCTTTAGCTATACCTCCAGTTCTTTCTGTAGCAGCTACTTCTTCTAAAAACCCCCTCCCCTCTGAAAGGGAATCCAGGTCCTTAGAGAGATGGGGTAAAAAACTTTACACCTCTGCTACTTTGTCAGCTAGAGCTTTGAACTGCCAATTCCATATGATTCAATATCAAGAGTTTATGCTTGACCAGTTGACCAAAAAGCTGTCCTCTGAAGAATCTTTAGATAAAAAGTATGTTTAGGAAATGGTACATAACATACAGCAGGTTAGTAACCATTCTTTAAAATGTGGCTATGATGCACTGGAGGCTTCCTTTAGATCAGCCATGACTGGCACAGTTATTAGGAGGCATGCATGGTTGAAAGAACAGGCATTACCAGACCATGTCAAATCAAAGCTTTTGGATGCACCTATGGACAAGGTCAATTTATTTGGTTCCCCTGCACAGCAGGTACTAAAAAAGATGGAAGAGAAAGCAAAATCTGTGCAAACAGTGAAAGATTTCCTACAAGTTCAACCTCCAAGGTTTAGCAGGAACTGGCCCTCCAAGAATTGGTCCTTTCCAGAATCCTCTAAGCCACAAAGAGGCAGGAATAGGCGCTCTAGAGGCAGAAACCAATCCAGGGGTACCTACAGGGGTCGCCAGTGGCATGGTAACAACCAACGAGGCACGGATACAGCCACCACCACTACAACAACTCAATCACAGTGACTTGGCGGTGGTACCGCCTACCAGGGAACAACTACAAGCACCCTTGGGCGGGAAGCTAACCTTATTTTCAAAAAACTGGCACTGCATTACAAGAGAAAAATGGATTTTGCAAACTATAGACCAAGGTTAAAGGTTCCATTTTTATACTCTACCAGAAAAGAGAGGAATGCCAAACCTACCACCTACTCAAAAGACAGAAGCTCTAAAGCAAATATCTCAATTATTAAAAATGAGAGCTGTGGAAAAGGTACCATCTATGGAACAAGGAAAGGGATTTTACTCAAGGCTCTTCCTGGTACCAAGGAAAGAAAACAAATGGAGGCCTATTCTACACCTGTCCGCTTTAAACACATTCCTCATTGTTCCCAAATTCAAAATGCTGACCCTACAGCAGCTTCTTCCCATGCTGGGCAAGGAGTCTTGGCTGGTAACTCTAGATCTCAAGGAGGCATACCTGCACGTCCCCATAAGACCAATTTGCAGAAGATACCTCAGATTTCTTGCAGGATCAGAGCATTATCAATTCTCAGCATTGCCTTTTGGCTTATCTACTGCGCCCAGAGTGTTCACGAAATGCCTGGCATCAGTTATAGCTCATTGCAGACTTCAGGGATTCAAATCTATCCCTACCTGGACGACTGCCTGATACAAGCGGACAACAAAAACAAACTAACAGAAGACTTACAAAGAGTCATCTACCTGCTGCAAGCCCCGGGATATACAGTCAATACAAAAAAGTCAAGGCTGATTCCATCCCAAAGAATAACCTTTCTGGGTGCAGAACTGGACACATCAAAACAAATGGCATTCCTAACTGCAGAAAAGAAAGAACAACTTCCTCTCTACTTCTTGGCATTAACAAAGCAGAACCATCTAACTGCAAGAAAAGTGCTACAAGCTCTAGGCTTCATGGCATCCTGCATAATACTGGTCCCTCATGCCAGGCTGCACATGAGAAAGCTACAGTGGTACCTAAAGAATTTGTGGTCCCAGCACAAGCACAGCCTAGAAACCAAAATTCCAATGATCCCATGCCTGAAATAGGAGTTCCTATGGTGGGCTCAGGCCTGCCAATCAAACACAGGATTGCCCTTCTGCAAAAGTCAACCGAGTCAAACCATCACAACAGATGCCTCAGACCTCGGATGGGGGGCACACATGCTGGACAAGTGCATTCAAGGCCTATGGACTCAAGACCAGCTGCATCTGCACATAAATCTAAAAGAAATGATGGCAGTGAAATTGGCAATCCAGGCATTCAGACCTTTTCTCCAAGAAGGCCAGTTGATAAGGACAGACAACACCACAGTTATGTGGTACATCAGCAAACAGGGAGGCACACACTCATGCCCTCTATGCCGGCTGGCACTGGACCTATGGGATGTGGCTCTGAGCTGCAACATTCAGTTACAGGCAATTTATGTACCAGGGAAGGAAAACATTCTAGCAGACATATTAAGCAGAACTACAACAGATGCCCACGAATGGATGCTGCATCCGGACATCTTCAAAACCATCACAAGAAAATGGGGATTACCACAAATAGACTTGTTTGCATCCCCATTCAATCACCAGTTGAAGAAATTCTGCACAAGGACTTACCATTCACTTGCTTGGAAGGTGGACTCCCTTTCTTTCAGTTGGAAAAGCCTGACAGCATACGCATTCCCACCACTTCCTTTGATGCACAAGGTGCTTCTGAAGATCAAAGAGGAACGTCCGAGGATCATTCTGATAGCCCCAAACTGGCCAAGACAACATTGGTATCCACTGCTGAGGAGCATGTCCAGGGAACAAATATGGACGCTGCCCCTGATCCCATTACTGCTAACAGAACAACTACAACATCCTGCATCCAAGCCTGAAAATTCTGCAGTTAACTGCCTGGAACATTACATAACAGCAATTAACCCAAATTTATCCCAAAGGGTTAAAGACATAATCCTGGAGGCTCGTAGACCTTCCACAAGAAAGAATTATGCAGCAAAATGGAAAAGATATCTCATCTGGAGTACTGCAAAGGGGCAAGATGTGACACTTGTGAACATAGCCAACATCCTGGAGTACTTGGCAGAGCTCTACCATACAGGCCTGTCCTACTCTTCCATCAAGATACATGCATCAGCTATTTCAGCAGAATACAGCTTGGATCCTCCTGTCTTCTCGCATCCTCTGCTCAGACGGTTTCTGAGAGGAATTAAAAATGTAAAACCTCCCAGGAAACCGCCATTGCCAGCATGGGACTTGAATTTTGTACTAGAAAAACTGACGCTTCCTCCTCTCGAACCAGCAGCAACAGCAGAATTACAATACTTATCCTGGAAGACTGCTTTCCTGCTAGCAATAACTTCAGCAAGAAGGGTCTCTGAACTGCAGGCATTAATGGCAGTGCAACCCTTCCTGATCTTCCATCAAGATAGTGTCCATGAGAACAAATCCTACGTTTATGCCTAAGGTGGTATCCAGAGTTTCTTTAAATCAGGCTATGCACCTCCCTACATTCTTCCCCAACCCACAGAACAGGGGAGAAAGGCTCTTACATACCTTGGATGTACACAGGCAATTACGCTACTATCTGGACAGGACAAAAAACAATAGAAAGACTGACCAGCTTCTGGTAGCATATGCAACAGGGAAGGAAGGAAAACCAATTTCTAAACAGACAATCTCCAAATGGATAGGAAATTGCATTAGATTTTGTTACTCCTACCATGGAAAGAAAACTCCAGAGAACATCAGGCCTCACTCCACAAGGGCTACAGCCACTACCACAGCTTTCTTACGAGGAGTGGCTACCAAGGACATTATAGAGGCTGCTACTTGGACCTCCGTGCATACATTTGCCAAGCATTATAACTTACCTCTATACTCTAGATCCCGTGCTGGTTTTGCCAGTGCTGTTTTGCAAGGGATCCTAACTACACCATGATCTTTTCTCATTGCCTCCTCCCCTAGTTTAGCTATGGTATTCTACCCATTTGTAAAGACTGCAGATGCATCCTTGAAGGACATAGTACAGTTTGTACCTACCATAAATGTAGATGTCCGAGAGGAATGCATCTGCAGTCAGGATTACCCACCCTCCTTCCTCTCTGAGGTACTCCTAGGGTATTTGCCAATCTTCAGCTAGCTTGGGGGGGATCTATTATGGTGTATTTGTATATATGTACATACATGCTTATTTTGTGTGTTTGCTCTCTACTATTTGGAAACGTAGGCATTTATCCAAATTTAGCCATCCAAGAGGGCACCTGGCATCTGGGGCAAGAAACACTGAGGAAAATGGCGTTGGCTGATGCCTTTATACCCGAATAACTGCCGCAATGACGTCGGGTGAAGTGCGACACCAGCCGAAGCCAGACCCAGACTTTGGAATCCGGCCGACCGAAGGGCTGCCTGACGACAGGACAACCCGTTTGTAAAGACTGCAGATGCATTCCTCTCGGACATCTACATTTATGGTAGGTACAAAACTGTACTTTCTTCGTGTTTCACTGTTAGTCATTACATTTGGGTAATCTGCTGGCAGGTTGCCCTCAATTGGCCTGAATATCAAAGTCTAGGTTCCTGCGTCGGTTGCTGTCTCTTCTTCCATGACGTCAGGTCTTCAGGGTATAAAACAGGCAGCCGATGCCATTTTCATTAGTCTTTCTTGCCGCGCGGTGCCCAAAGCAGAAGCAGTTCGCAAGTGCCGGTTGGCCGACTCTCTAAATTTTCAAATTAGAGTTTCAGAACCGAAGTCTTCAATTAAAGAGAAGTACCCCGTTGGGAAAACTTTTTCTTGCTCCATACCGATGTCAGTAAAAGTTAATAATAGCATGACTTGTAGGAAGCAAATACCTCATAAGGATTTTCATCTGTACTGTATTCCTTGCCTAGGCCCAGATCATAACGTGCCTTGCTGTCAGTTTTGTGATAGATTTAACCAATGTACTATTAAGCGTCTGTATATCTTTGCTTCAAAATATTTTGGAAATAGATTTAACTACCCTGAAATGTCGTCAGATAGCAATCCGACTACCGGAGTTCACAAAAAACACAAAGAAAAGGTCAGAGACAGACCGAGGTCCAAAACTGACGAAGCTTCTCCTAAGCCAGTCGCCGGTACTCTAGAGGCGCTTTCACAGCCCCTGATGCCCACTACTTTCAAGTCACGGGCCTCTACCGAGACCCATGTGGAGTCCAGCACACTGCGAGATTCTCAAAGTATTGTACCCGTGGATGTCTCTCCCTTGGATGGGTCCTGAGCCGCTGAGCAGGCGCCTGCTTCTGAGGGTGTCTTCAGGCCTCAGCATTTCTATATAAAACCGACGCCAGTTTCAAAAACAAAGGCAACTGCTAAGGCTAAAAAACTGATGCATGAGCCACGTGCTCAGGCTTCTATGCCCAAAAAGCAGATCAAAATGTCTGAAGACCTCATTACCTTGATCAGGGGTTCCCAACCCCCCCCCCCCCCCCCTGAAGAGAGGCCTAGGCAAGACACTGATTATGAATGTTCAGATCAGGTTTCTATTTCTTCTGATTCCTCTTCTGATCAGGAATTTTTTATACCATCCTTTGAGGATTCAGATGCAGAGGAATCCATCCCTTCTGCATCTCCTCCTGAAGATTATTCCTGTGGAGAAACCTTACATACTTTGAGGGAACATTTTCATTGGGAGAGTCAAGATTTCTCTGAATCAAAAAAGAGGCGTAGGGATTTCCTCCTTCTCCCTAAGCATAGGCCTTTAGCCATGCCTCCTGTATTGGACATTGTTGATGTGTTTTTGGAATCAAGCATGACTCCAGATACCTTTCCTCCTGCTCCTAGCAAGCCAGACAGATATTACAGGGTTCCTGACTCACACAAATTTTTATTCAAAAACCCTGCTGCTGACCCTGAAACTATATCACAGGGTCCCAAAGGTGTAAAGGCCTCAACAGCCAAGAATCCTACCCCCTCTGATAGAGATTCCAGGACGCTGGATAGATTGGGAAAGAAGGTTTATACGTCTGCAACCTTGGCAAGTAGGGCCTTAAACTGCCAGTTTCATATGCTTAAATATCAACAGCATGTTTTGGGATTACTGAAGCAGAAAATGATGTTGATTTCTGAATGTGTGGAAATAAAGAATTACAGGAGCTATTGCATGCAGCAGAAAAAGTTGGAAAGCATTCTTTGCAATGTGGTTTTGATTCCTTGGAAGCCGCCTGCAGGGCTGCAGTTACTGGATCTATGATTAGAGGGTATCCCTGGCTAAAGGAGCAAAATTTTCCTGATCATGTTAAAGCTAAATTGTTGGATGCACCTTTACAGCATGATACTCCGTTTGGTAATAAGGCAGAAGAGGTTTTAAAGAAAATGGTAGTCAAAGCTAAGTCTATGCAGACTATAAAAGACTTTTTTACAAGTGCAGCCACCAAGATTCAGTAGACACTGGCCTACAAAAAATTGGTCCTTTCCTGTGTCTGACAGAGCTTCACGGGGCAAATCCAGGCGCTCAAAGGGCTCAAGATACCAATCACAGGATTCTTACAGATCAAAGCAATGGGGTGCCTCTACCTCCAAATCTGGAGGAAATAAAGCGCAAGCTTACAGTAAACAGTCTCATTGACTTCCCTCTACCATCACCGAGCACTTACCTTTTGGCAGCCCCCTTGGGGGGATAACTAGCACTTAATGCTCAAAACTGGCAGTTAGTAACCCAGGACAAGTGGGTGTTAAACATAGTATCCCAGGGATACAGATTTCATTTCCATACGCTGCCAATTCCAAATGGTTGGCCATATCTGCCAAAAAAAATCAATGGGCAGAGGCACAGAAACAAGTTACGTCCCTCATGGATATGGGGGCTATTCAGCCAGTGCCAGAACAGGAAAAAGGACAAGGGTTTTACTCAAGACTGTTCTTGGTACCCAGAAAAGACCACGCCTGGCACCCAATACTGGATTTATCAACTTTGAACACAATCTTGGACATACCAAAATTCAAAATGCTAACTTTGCAGCAACTTCTGCCCATGCTGGGTAAGAACGCTTGGCTAGTGACTCTAGACTTGAGGCAAACCTGCATATCCCAATAAGGGAATTGTGCAGAGGATACCTCCACTTCAAGGCTGGCTTCATGCATTACCAATTCTCTGCACTGCCCTTTGGCTTATCTACTGCTCCCAGGGTGTTTACAAAGTGCCTGGCACCAGTAATTGCATTTTGCAGACTTAGAAGTATACAAATCTATCCTTACTTGGATGACTGTCTCATTCAAGCAGAAAACGAGGACATTCTTCTTCAACATCTGGCGTTTGTGAAAAGGCTTCTAACATGCCTAGGGTACCCAGTAAACGAAAAGAAATCACAACTGGTACCCTCTCAAAAGATAACATTCTTGGGTGCAAACTTGAATACAACTGCCCAGATGGCTTACCTTACGCCAGACAAGCAAAGGCAACTGACTATTTACTTCAAACAGATGGCAACAAAAACCCAGTTATCTGCAAGACAAATTCTGCAGGCTTTGGGGTTCATGGCATCCTGCATTCTACTGATTCCATATGCAAGACTGCATATGAGGAAACTACAGTGGTACCTAAAAAGTTTATGGAGTCAACATTGTCACAGTCTGGAAACAATGAATGTTAAGTTGTCTATTTCGCCTTCATTCTTGCTGGATGGGTTCGGAGCCGACCTCGGCTCGACTTCCACTCTAAAAGCTCGAGAGTTGGTTCCACCGGCTCGAGGCTCCCCTTATATCCCACAATGCTAGGCGAGAGTTACCTCAGATCTCGTTTGCCGCTACAGCTTCGAGGTTGGTTGCTTCTACCGGTTCCTGGTGAGTTTTAGCTTTTTCTATTAAAAGTTACTCTTTTTCCCCCTTTTTCAGTTTAATTCTTCTTAAATTAGTATAGTTCATAGAACTTTATCCCCGACCCTAATTTTCCCGTTTCTTGTTTAAAAGAACCTTTGGTTCTTCCCTTGGGCCTTAGGCCTTCTCTTCCCTAGGGAGTGTTTGTGTAGTTTACTATAATTAGCTACAGTTTGTTGTACTTTATTTTTTAGTATCTTTACTAAAATTGTTATTCTGACAGGGTATAACTGGTGTGTTTGAGTGTGTGTTTGTGTTCACCAGTTAGGCTATGTCAAAAGAAACAAGGTCTCAGTTCAAGAAGTGTGATGCGTGCTGTCAGAAAATGTCTCTGACAGGCGCTCACACTTCTTGTGTCTATTGTCTGGGGCCTTTTCACCTGCAGGACACCTGTGATGTTTGCCATGGCTTCAGCCCCAGGGTCCTGCAGGAAAGAAAAACAAGCTAATTCTGAGAGGCTTGTTGAAGCCTGAGGATTCCCTGTCTGTCTCAACAGGAAGCCCTCTAAGGCATCGAGGTCTTGGCTCCGGCTTCTGAGCCGAGACCTCAGGTTGTTCAACCTTTGCCTTTATCGGCTCCGGCTGGAGCCGATAAGACTCAGTCCACAGTTTCTGTGGCTTCCTCGCTCGGCGGGCGAGGTTATCGAGTACCGTGTCGGCTCCGACAAGATCTTGAGCCGACAACCAGTAAGAGGTCTAGGTCACCTTCTCTTGGCTCCGTTCATTCGGCTCCAGGATCTCCCCTGCTGTCTGAACGGAGCCAAGGTCTCATTCCTCTAGGTCATCGAGGCTTTCCGATCATGACCTTCAGAGGGTGGTGAGTCGACTACTTAAGTCCGAGGCACTAGCCCAGATGCTTCAGAGCCCGACTCATCAGTCGGTGCCTGCCCGTCCATCAACTTTTTCCTCCTTGACTCTCTTGAGTTCGGGCGGGTCGGAACCGAGACTGTGGTCACCGGGCGAGACAATTGTCTTCGGCGCCGTCGGCTCCGTTTTCTTCCATGGAGGAATCTCGGCGCGACTTCCCTCGTCGGCTCCGAGGGGTGAGTGGCATCGGACCCTTGTCCGACCCCTCTCCCTCTCGGTGCTTGGCGCTGGTGAGTTCGGCTCCGACATCGGCTTCGAGCCATCAGTGTCGGTGCCGAGGGGTCCTTAGCTCCTCGGGCGGGGACCTCTGGCTCTGCCTGACAGGGGTGCTGAGGTCATGCGGAGTGTGTTAGAGCCTGGCTCTACTCCACAGTCGGCTCCGTCAGCCCCTCCTTCTATGCTGCCTCAGGGTAAGTCGACTCACTCCCTCATCCCGGACCGCAGAGAGCCAGCTCCTCAGGAGCCCCTTTGGGGATTTCATCCTCTTCCGAGGCCTCTCCTGATTTGGCAGAAGAGCCCCTCGGAAGAGGAAGTGCAAGGAAACACATTGACTCACCTGAGTCTATCACATCGGACACAGATCTGGATGATTCTGAGGGTTCCCCGTTCCCCTTCTGAAGATGTCTCTTTGCAGACATTCTGGAGATCCTGAAACAGAGGGGAAATTGGCCAGCCCTCAACCCTTCGGAGGACGAATCTGTGTATCTTGAGGCGTTTGGCTCTCGTCCTTCCACCTCCTGGGTGTCCCCCTTGACCCCCTCATGCAGGTGGTAGCTAAGAAGGCATGGACGGCTCCTGATTCAGTGGGCCCCACTCCCAGGAGACCCTCCAAATTCATCACAGCTCCATCAGACAAGCAATTTTTATCGAAAGGAGTTTCTGTGGATGCTATGGTGGTAGCTGCCGCCACAAAGAAGGAATTGGCTGATCCTTCAGTGCCTGTCCATCCACCTAACAAGGAATCTAGGTCCATGGACAGGTACGGGAAGCGGATGTTCTCGTCAGCGACATTTACCATGCGTTCGCTGAATTACCTGTGCCATTTCACTCGCCTTCAAAGGGACTTGGTCAAGGCGAGTGAAATGTTGAAGGACCCTACTGCTGCGGGTTTCCAAGAAAATGAACACGCAGCTGGCTATCCTAATTCCATTTCCAACTCCTCCATCGCCTCCTCTCTTATGCGGCCGATGGAGCGAGCAGAGCCGCAGGGACAGGGGTAGCCTTACGTAGGCACGCCTGGATGCGGCTATGCAACTTTGGAACCTTTCAAGGCGTCTTTCACGAACTCCCCTTTGATGGATCATCTCTTTTGGTCCTCAAGTGAAAGAAACCCTGACTAGGTGCGAGACTGATGGCAAGACCCTTTCTGCCGTCGAGTCCGTTTTACTCCTTCTAGGCCTTACCCCAAAGGCCAGAAGGGTGGAAAGATGTGGTTCCGTAAACAATCTCAAGGGACTTCGCCTGGCGCAGAGTCGGTTCCCGCCAGAGGCAGAGGGGGAACAACAATGGTAGACGTCGCCTAGAGGCAGAGGGGTCCGCAGAACCAGGGCAATCGAGAAACTTCCTCCGATAAGCCCTTTCAGCATCCCTGAGGTGTTGCCCGACTGCCCATCTTGAGGCAGTCGGGGAAGATTGTCACTGTACCCAGAAGCCTGGCTATCCTTGACACAAGACAAATGGGTACAGTCCATCATTTCGAAGGTTATTCTATCCCCTTTCTTCGTTTTCCAAATCAGTCAAAAAATCCCTTCCAGATGTTCCACCGCTCAAAGGGATATAGCAGCTTTGGAAATTTCAAAACTGCTTGCAAAAGAGCTATTCAGCCAGTGCCAGCAGACCAACAAGGATCCGGAATCTACTCAAGGTTCTTTTTAGTTCCAAAGAAAACAGGGACTGGAGACCAATTTTGGATCTCAGTATCTTGAACAGATCGGTCAAGAAAACAAGATTTCGGATGGTCACGCTGCAATCCATTCTTCCCCTATTGGGAAAAGGAAACTGGATGTGCTCTATAGACCTTCAGGGACGTACTATCACATAAAATGAACAGGCGCTCCAGAAGATTCCTCCGCTTCAGGCTGGGAACCAGTCATTTTCAATTCAGGGCCCTGCCCTTTGGTCTCACCACTGCCCCGGTGTTTACCAAATGCATGGCAGTGGTAGCTTCTCACCTGAGGCGGCAAGGATTCCAGGTGTTTCCATATTTGGACGACTGGCTCCTCACAGCTCCCACCCAGCATCTCCTTCTGATGGCCAGAGATTACACTTTTCGTCTGTCAGAAATTGGGTATCTCAATAAATTCAAAAGTCTGTTTTGTCGCCTTGTCGTACTATTACCTACATAGGCAAATTTAGATACTGTAAACATGTCTGCAACACTAACGAACCAAAGGATATCAGACATTCAAAAATTGGTGTCACTACTTCTCAACAACAACAGAGCCAAAGCCAGGTTAGTTCTAAAGGTGTTGGGAATTATGGCAGCGCCATACCTCTCCTCCCATTGGCCAGATACCACATGCGGATCCTTCAGTGGATGCTCTTTTCTCAATGGTCATACCAGGAACTTCCAATGTCTCACACCATTATGATCACGCAAGCGTGCAAAAAGCATCTCATGTGGTGGATGTCTTCCCCCCAGCTCCTGTTGGGGAGACCATTTGTTCCTCCTCCTCCGGTTGCTACTCTGACAACGGATGCCTCCCTGATCGGGTGGGGGGGGCATTATCAGGGCAGGACAGTCCAGGGCACATGGCAACCAAACGAATGCCACTTGCACATAAATGTTCTGGAGATGAGAGCAGTGCTTTTAGCGTTGCAAGCCCTTCAAGACTCTCTTCCCTTGGGAACGATTGCAATCCAGACAGACAATATGTCTGTAGTGTGGTACATCAACAAACAAGGCGAAACCAGATCATACCCTCTGTGTCGAGAAGCACTCAGACTGTGGCAATGGGCGATTTCTTCTCAGCGTTTTCTGATAGCAACGCACATCCCCGGGAAGTCCAATCACATTGCGGACAAGTTGAGCAGAGCTATTCTTATGCCTCACGAGTGGTCTCTGAAAGACTCTGTAGTGAGAGAGATATTTCTCAAGTGGGGTCAGCCTTGCTGCGATCTTTTTGCTACTCCCCAAAACAGCAAGTGCAGAGAATACTTCACTCTATTCCCTTTACCAGGCCAACCCAGCAGGGACGCACTAGTCCAAGTTTGGCCCCGGGGACTTCTGTATGCATTTCCTCCTTTCCCACTGATCTCTCAAGTAATACAGAAAGCTATCGCTCAGAAGGCCTCATTGATCCTCATTGCCTTACTGGCCTCGACAAGTGTGGTTCCCCTTTCTACATCGATTTCTTTGGAGCGACCCTGGAACCTGGACCTAGTTCCAGATCTTTTGATCCATCAGTCGGGTCAACATCGCTCCCTCCCTCTCTGAACCTCACTGCTTGGTTCCTCCACTTCCAACAGTAGCCAGGCTTCCTCAATTATCTCACTCTGTTAGAGATATTTTGATAGCTTCCCATAAATCTTCCACTCGAAGATTTATTTGAGTAAGTGGAACGCTTCTCATATTGGGCACAAGGAAAGGACATAGATCCTTTCACCGCTTCCATCCAACTAGTCCTTGATTTTCTTGCTGAACTCTTCCATGCAGGTTCATTTCCATCTACTCTTAAGGTTCAATTGGCGGCTATTTCTAATTTCCATGTGGGTATTTCTGAATCTGCCCTAATGTCCCACAAACTCTGCAAAGCCTTTTTGAAAGGAGTTTTTCTTCTCAGACCTCCTGTAAGAAATCCTCCTTCTCCTTGGGACCTAAATTTAGTTCTTGCTTCTTTGATTTCTTCTCCTTTCGAACCTGCAGCTTCATGTTCCTTAAAGCTATTATCATGGAAAACTCTTTTTCTGGTGGCTATCACATCAGCTAGAAGAATTTCAGAACTTCAAGCACTCATTTGTCACTCTCCTTACCTTGTGTTCCATAAGGACAGAGTTTCCTTACGAACTAACCCGTCCTTTTTGCCTAAGGTGGTTTCAACATCAAATCTAAACCAATGCATTGACCTCCCTGTTTTTTTCCCGGAGTATTCAAATAGGTCTGAACAGAAATTACACTACCTGGATGTTCATCGTCAATTAAGGTACTACTTGGACAGGATGAAACTATTCAGAAAATCTGATCAGCTGTTTGTCTCCTATGCGGAAAGCAGAAAGGGACTTCCAGTTTCAAAGGTATCTTTATCCAGATGGCTAACATCTCTGATTACCCTTGTTTATGAAATTAGACACCAAGAACTGCCTAATAAACCTAAAGCCCATTCCACCAGAGCTTTGGCTACTTCTCTAGCCTTCCAAGGCAGACTGCCTATTGACACCATTTGTGCAGCGGCTACTTGGGCTACTCCTCACACTTTTATTTCCCATTATAAGTTGGATTTAGCTTCTAGGCATAGAGCTAATTTTGGTTCCACTGTTCTCAGGAGTCTGTTCCGTTAGGCCACCCGGGACAAGGTGCTAGGGACCCGGTCCCATCCAGCAAGAATGAAGGCGAGATAGACAACTTAACATATAGAAGTTATGTTCTTACCATAACGTTCCATGTTAGTTGTCTAATTCTCGCCTTCTTCTTAAGGCCCACCCTCCTTCGCCCTGGCCTGGACAGACCTAGAGGAGTTGTGATCGTGACCTCTCTTTCTACCACCTCTTTCTTAGTCATATGCTATTATGCATATTTCTTGTTTCAGGATATACGTCACCCCTTTTCTTCCTGCTGTTAGAGGTGGATTCTGTTTCACTGTTATACTGTTTTGGTATAAGCTGGGTTAGCTTACAAAGCGAGATCTGAGGTAACTCTCGCCTAGCATTGTGGGATATAAGGGCCTCGAGCCGGTGGAACCAACTCTCGAGCTTTTAGAGTGGCGAGCCGAGGTCGGCTCCGAACCCATCCAGCAAGAAGAAGGCGAGAAGAAGACAACTAACATGGAACGTTATGGTAAGAACATAACTTCTATTTCCTCTCATTCCCTGCCTAGAACAGGAGTTTCATTGTTCGGCAAATACATGTCACCAGAACATGGGACTGTCTTTCACTCTACCCCTTGCTAACCAAACCCTAACTACAGACTCATCAGACTATGCTTGGGGGCCCACCTGGCTGGGAGATGCATTCAGGGCATACAGAGCCCAAAACAAATGCATCTGCATATCAACCAGAAAGAGATGTTTGCTGTTCAGAATGCCCTGGCAGCCTTCAAGGACTTTCTTCATCCATGGCCACTACTGATAAAGACAGACAATACCACAGTTATGTGGTACATAAACAAGCAGGGGGGCACACACTCCTACCCCCTTTGCAGACTAGCCATGGCATTGTGGGACACAGCCTTGACTTACTGAGTACATCTTCAAGATCAATTCCTGCCAGGAAAGCAAAATACTCTGGCAGACGACCTAAGCAGAAACCTTATGGACCCTCACGAGTGGAAACTGGATCCACAAGTCTTCAGCATGATAACAGAGAAATGGGGGAGGCCGGACTTAGATCTATTTGCCTCTCCCCAGAATTATCAACTGGACAGGTACTGCACAAGGACGTATCACAGACAAGCATGGAAAGTGGATGCTCTATCCTTTAGTTGGAAAAACCTATCAGTCTATGCCTTTCCTCCTCTTCCCAAAGTCCTACTAAAGGTCAGACAAGAAAAAACAAAAATGATTCTAATTGCCCTGGACTGGCCTCGCCAACACTGGTACCCAATCCTAAGGAATGTGTCTCAACTCCCTCCTTGGTATTTACCTCAAATACCTCATTTACTGCCTCAGCAAAACAGTCAAATCCTGCACAATCAGCTCCAAACTCTGAACCTGGCAGCATGGCTGATGATGTAGTTATTCAAACACCACCTCTCTGTGATGGATGTCATTTTGGAAGCCAGAAGGCCTAGTACTAGAAAATCTTATGCTGATAAATGGAAGAGATTCTGTGCTTGGAACTAAGCACAAGGAACCGGCACAGCAAAGCCAAATATTCCTCAGATTTTGCAGTACTTGACTGAGATGCTTGACAAGGGCCTATCTTTTTCATCAATAAAAATCCATGCCTCTGCCATCTAGGCTCATTACAACACAGAGCCATTGATTTTTTTTCTCATCCTTTGCTAAAACAGTATCTTAAAGGGGCCAAAAATTTAAGGCCTCCCAGATCATCACCAATTCCTGCATGGGACCTCAATTTTGTGTTGGAAAAACTCACCCTGCCTCCATTTGAACCAGCTGCTACTGCAGATATAAAGTTTTTATCCTGGAAAACAGCTTTACGTCTGACAATCACTTAGAAAAGGATTTCACAGCTGCAGGACCTCATGGCTGTGGAGCCTTTTATTACATTTTACCCAGACAGGGTGTCCCTCAGGACCA
This sequence comes from Protopterus annectens, assembly GCF_019279795.1. NCBI lineage: Eukaryota > Metazoa > Chordata > Ceratodontiformes > Protopteridae > Protopterus > Protopterus annectens. The sequence continues at coordinate 256,688,972 of NC_056743.1, forward strand.
GTCCTTCCTTTATGCCTAAGGTGATATCCAGTGTGGCTCTTAACCAAACTATTCACCTGCCAACTTTTTATTCAAATCCACAGAACAAGGGGGAGTGGATTCTGCATTCCTTGGACGTGCACAGACAACTAAGATTCTACTTAAACAGGACCAAATCTCTAAGAAAAACTGAGCCACTACTGGTGGCATTTGCTGCAGGATCAGAGGGAAAGGCCATTTCAAAGCAGACCATTTCAAAATGGATAAGCCACTGCTTTCGTTACTGCTACTTGCAACATGGTAAAATGCCCAAGGGCATTAGGTCACATTCCACCAGGGCTGCATCTACATCAGCAGCCTTTCTCAGAGGTGTACCAACCAAAGACATTCTAGAGGCTGCTACTTGGAGTTCTTTGCATACTTTTACAAAGCATTATCATTTGCCTCTCTTCTCTAAGTCCAGGGCAGGCTTTGCCCCTGCAGTTCTGCAGGGCCTTAAAGCTACTCCTAATGCTATTTAGTCCCAGTCTCCCATCCATAGCTTTGGGATTCTACCCAAATGTAATGACTGCAACAGTGAAACACGAAGAACATAGTACAGTTGTGTACACTTACCATAAATGTAGATGTTTGACTGTATTTACTGATGTTCATCATGTTTCACTGTTGCAGTCATGACTGTAGGGTTCTCCCCTGCCGGCAGGCAGCCCTCGGTCGGCCAGAATCCCAAAGTCTGGGTCCGGCGTCGGCTGTTCAGCCATGCTCCCTGACGTCAGAGCGCCAGGAGTACAAAGCTGACAGCCGACGCCATCTTCCCCAGTCTTTCTTGCTGTGCGGTGATAGCAGTTCGCAAGTGCCGGTCGGCTTACTCCTGATTAATTTTACTGATATACTTCGGTCCAAGGGCTTTCTTCTCCACTCAAAGCTAAGTACCCCGTTGGGGTAACTTTTTTCTTGCTCCACTCCGATGTCAGAAAAAGTTAATAATTGTATTTCATGTGGGAAGCAAATACCTCATAAGAATTTTCATTCTTACTGTATTCCTTGCTTGGGCCCTGACCATGACGTAGCTAGTTGTCGGTTTTGTGTTAGATTCAATCAACGTACAGTTAAGTGAAGGTACGATTTTGCTTTTCATTACTTCGGTAGGCGCTTTAACTACAAAATGTCGTCTGATACGGTCCCGGCTACCGGAGTTCACAAACGTCGCAAGGATAAAGACAGGCCTCTGAGGTCCAAATCTGATGATAGCGCACAAGCGGAGCCAGCTTCAGGTTCGGCCGTCGTCAGTGAGGTGCTTTTGCAGCCCCTGTCGTCGGCCATTTCAGAACCTTCGGCCGAAATGGACTCTTATGAGGAGCCAACCAGGCCTTTAAACATTTCTGTTGCAGGACCTTCAGACAATGCTCCTTCGGATGGGTCAGGAGCCACTGTGCAGGTACCGGCTTCCGAAGGGGTTTTCAGGCCTACTCTGCTACTAATAAAGGCAAAGCCAAAGACAAAGGCAAGGACTCCTTCAAAATCAAAGACTTCTACACAGGCCTCTTCTGAACCGGCTCCCAAGTCACAGAAACAGTTACTCAAGATGGCGGAGGATTTACTTACTATGATTAGGGGTTCTCATCCCCCTCCAGACAAAAGGCCAAGGCAGGATGTATCTTATGATTCCTCTGATCAGGCTTCTGTTTCCTCAGTTTCTTCTTCTGATCAGGAATATTCTTTCCCTCCTTATGAGGATTCTGATGCTGAAGAATCCATTCCTTCAGCCTCTCCCCCTGAGGATTTCTCTTTTGGTGAACCTTTGCATGAAATGAGGGAACATTTCCACTGGGAAGGACAGGAGTATTCTGAATCCAAGAAAAGACTGAGGGAATTTCTTCTTCCCCAACATAGACCCCTGGCTATTCCTCCTGTTTTGGATATTGTGGATTATGCCTTTTCGGAGGCTAACTTAACCCCTGACTCTTTTCCTCCTGCTCCTGTTAAGCCTGATAGATATTACAGGGTTCCTGATTCCCATCAGTTTTTATACAAGAACCCTTCTGCTGACCCTGAAACCATTTCTCAGGGTCCTAAGGGAGTTAAGGCTGCTTCTGCCAAAAATCCTATTACTACTGAAAAGGATTCTCTATCCTTAGAAAGGTGGGGCAAAAAGGTGTACACTTCTGCTACTTTTCCATTAGGGCTTTAAACTGTCAGATGTTCTTCATCTCACATTGCTGCAGTCCTTACATATGGGTAGTCCGCTGTCCTCGGTCGGCCCGAATACCAAAGTATTAGGCTGACGTCGGTCAAGGTGCTTAAAACTGACATCAGGACGTCAGGGTACAAAAGCGCATGACCGACGTTATTTCCCCAGTCTTTTTTGCCGCATGGTCCGATGCAGAAGCAGCGTTGCAAGTGCCGTTCGGCGTTCTGAAATTTTTCGAATTCGGAGTTTCAGACCGAATCCAAGTTGGCCAAGTACCCCGTTGGGGATTATTTTGGTTTTTTCTTGCCTCAGTGTTTTACCGGATGTCAGAAAAAGTGAATAACTGTATTTCTTGTGGGGAACAGATACCGCATAGGGATTATCTTTCTTTGTGTATTCCTTGTTTGGGGCCTGAGCACGACGTTGTTGGGTGTCGCTTTTGTGCTAGGTTCAATAAACGCACTATTAAGCGAAGGTTGGATTGTGCTAGGCTGGTCTTTGGGAAGCGGTGCAATTATAATATGCCGTGGATTCTCCGGCGCCGCTTCTCTTGAAAAGCGCAAAGACAATACAGTTAAACCCAGGCAAGATGAGTCGTCCGTTCGGACGCCGGTTCTTTAGAGGCTTCAGTGGAACCGGTGGTTCCGGCGGAGACTTCTCTGGAGTCTCAGGGGGAGACTTTGATTTTGCAGGAGGTGGTCTCTCAGGAGGCAGGTCAGGCTGAAGGGGCTTCCCAAGTTGCTGTACTCCCTCCCTTCCTAGGGTGGTTAGGCCTTCTCCTTCTGTTTCCAAGGCTTCTCCCAGAGGCAGGCCAGTTTCAGCTTCTGTTGGTGTCACTCCTAGTTCAGCAGGGTCTGTGCCTAAGAAGCACATGCTTAAAATGGCAGAAGATTTAATTACTCTGATTAGAGGTTCTATGCCCCCTCCTGATAAGAGGCCTAGGGTGGAGCCAGAGTTGGGAAGTTTTGAGCAGGCTTCAGATATTTCAGAGTCTTCAGCTGAAGACTTGCAGGAGTATTCTCCTTATTCTGATTCTGATGCAGATGATTCCACTCCTTCTGCTTCTCCTCCAGAGGATTTTTCTTTTTCAGAGACACTTCATTCTATGAGGGAACATTTTAAGTGGGAAGGTCAGGACTTCTCTGATTCTAGGAAAAGGCTTAGGGAGTTTTTGCTGTTACCCCAGCATAGGCCCTTGGCTATACCCCTGTTCTGGATGTTGTGGAAGATGTGTTTGCAGAGGCTTCACTTAATCCTGATTCTCTGCCTCCTGCTCCTGTTAAACCCGGATAGGTATTACAGGGTGCCTGAGGCTCATAAATATCTTTATAAGAGTCCTAGGCGGACCCAGAAACTATTAGTCAGGGACCTAAGGGTGTCAAGGCCTCTGTTGTAAAAATCCGGTTCCTCTAGATAAAGAAGCCAGAGCTTTGGATAGATGGGGAAAGAAGGTCTATACATCTTCTACCTTAGCTATGAGGGCTTTGAATTGCCAGTTTCATATGTTGAAATATCAAAACTTTCTTCTTTCTCAATTGAAGTCTAAGGTGGATGCTCTGGCGGAAGGCATTGAGTGTAAAGTATTGCAAGATTTGGTGCATGTCTCTGAACAAGTGGGTAAGCATTCATTACAGTGTGGTTTTGATGCTGTGCAGGCCTCGTCTAGGGTGGCTGCCACTGGCTCAGTTCTTCGCAGGCACGCCTGGTTAAAGGATCAGAATTTATCTGACCATGTTAAGACGAGGATTTTGGATGCTCCTTTGCAGTGTGATGTGTTGTTTGGTTCACCTGTGGAATCAGTCTTGAAGAAAATGGAAGACAAGGCTAAGTCTATGCAGGCTGTTAAGGATTTTTTGCAAGTTCAGCCTCCGAAGTTTAGTAGGAATTGGCCTGCTAAGGGGTGGACGTATCCTTCTTATGATTCTCAGTCTAGGGGTAGATCTAGACGTGGTGGGGGCAGAGCTCAGAGTTCTTTCAGGCCTAGAACAGGGAGTTCACCTGCACAATCTTCGGGTGAGGGCAGGGGCCAGTCCTTTCGTAAACAGGCCCAATGACCTACTTTTTCAGCTGCCAGATCCTTCTTGCCTGGCAGCACCTTTGGGAGGAAGGTTAGCACTCTTCAAGGAAAATTGGATGTTGATTACCCGAGACAAATGGGTATTGGATATCATACACCAGGACATTCCCAAGTTCAAAATGTTAACGTTACAACAGCTTTTACCTCTGCTGGGCAAAGATCACTGGATGGTGACTCTGGATCTCAGAGGCTTACCTTCATGTTCCTATCAGGCCCAGTTGCAGGAAGTATCTGCGTTTTCGGGCTGGGACTTCACATTATCAGTTCTCTGCATTGCCCTTTGGCTTATCTACTGCGCCCAGAGTGTTCACGAAGGTTCTGGCTCCAGTGGTAGCTTTCTTCAGGCTAAGAGGAATACAGATCTATCCTTATTTGGATGATTGCCTGATACTGGCCCAAGAAAAGGATGAACTTCTTCATCATTTACAGTATGTGATGGCAGTGTTAAGATGCCTGGGGTATTCTGTGAGCGAAATAAAGTCCAGTCTAGTACCCTCCCAGGACATGTGCTTTCTGGGTGTGAGACTGAATACAGCATCCCAGATGGCCTTTTTGACCCCGGACAAACAAAAGAATCTTTCTCTTTACTTCCACCAGTTGTCTCATCAGTCCAGGCTGACTGCAAGGACAGTCCTTCAAGCCTTGGGGTTCATGGCATCTTGTATTCTGGTACTTCCCAATGCCAAACTGCATATGAGGAAGCTACAATGGTATCTCAAGAATGTATGGACACAGCACTGCCAAGATTTGGACACTGTCATTCAAATAATACCTTGCATTCAAAAGGAATTTTTGTGGTGGGCTCAGGAATGTCACCTAAACAAGGGACTCTCTGTGACCCGGAGGAGAGACAGATTTTAACGACAGATGCCCCAGACAAAGCTTGGCGAGCTCATCTAAATGGAAAATGGATACAAGACACGTGGCCTGCCAGACTTCAACATCTACATATCAACTTGAAGGAGATGTTAGCAGTCCAATTTGCATTGATAGCTTTCAAGTATTTACTTCTTCCAGGGCAGGTGTTGATTCAAACAGACAACACAACTGTCATGTGGTACATCAACAAGCAAGGGGGAACACATTCTTATCCTCTATGCAGACAAGCAATGATTTTGTGGGAGACTGCTCTCAGTTTACAGCTAAATCTTCAGGCAAGGTTTCTGCCAGGAGCACAGAAATCCTTAGCAGATGTGTTGAGCAGACAAATTTATGGATCCCCACGAGTGGAAATTGGATCCTCATGTATTCCAGAGGTTGACAGTGTTATGGGGAACTCCAGACATAGATCTGTTCGCTTCTCCACTAAATTACCAGCTGCCAAAGTTTTGCACAAAAAGGTTTCATCCCTCAGCTTGGAAAGTGGATGCTCTCTCATTCAATTGGAGCAATCTTCACATGTATGCCTTTCCACCTCTGCCTCTCCTCCCAAAGGTACTGCTGAAGGTCAGACAGGACAAGCCAAACATGATTTTAATAGCTGCAGATTGGCCTCGACAGCACTGGTACCCATTACTGAGAAGTCTGGTACAGGAGTCTCCATGGCCTTTACCTTCGATTCCTCACCTGCTGTCTCAGGAGAACGGTCATTTACTCAATGTCAAACTTCATTCTCTACATCTGACAGCCTGGCATATTCTGGTTTAAACCCTGGAGGGTCTCAGCTTCCACAACAAGTTTTGAATGTTATTTTGGAGGCCAGAAGGCCTAGTACAAGGAAAGTTTACGCAGATAAATGGAGGAGATTTTTATTTTGGAGTACAGCAAAGGACTTTGATGTTTCTAAACCTAATTTAAGTGTGGCGCTTCAATACCTTACTGAGTTATTGGACAAAGGTTTGTCCTTCTCCTCTATAAAGGTTCATGCTGCAGCAATCTCTGCTCACTATGACTGTGACCCACCATTATTTTCTCAGCCTTTGTTTAAGCAATTCCTTAGAGGGGCAAAGAATATAAGACCCCCACGTAGAGCTCCTACTCCTGCTTGGGATCTCAATTTTGTGTTGGAGAAACTCACTCTACAACCTTTTGAGCCTGCAGCATCGGCAGAGTTGAAATATTTATCTTGGAAGACTGCTTTTTTTTGGCCATTACCTCTGAGAGAAGGGTTTCTGAATTACAGGCCCTTATGGCAGTTGAGCCTTTCTTAATTTTCCACAAGGATAGGGTGTCTTTGCGTACTAACCCTTCTTTTATGCCTAAAGTGGTTTCTAGTGTGGCTTTAAACCAAACTATTCATTTGCCTACTTTTTATGCAACCCCCAAAATAAAGGGAAAAGATTTTGCACACTTTGGATATACACAGACAGTTGCGATATTATTTGAACAGAACTAAAGGGTTCAGGCAGTCTCAGCAGTTGTTTGTTTCTTTTGCTTTGGGTTCTCAGGGCAAACCTGTTTCAAAACAAACTATTTCTAAGTGGATTGGTTTTGTATTGCTTTCTGTTATTCCCATCATGGTAAGGAGATTCCAGCTGGGATTAGGCCTCATTCCACTAGGGCTACTGCCACTTCTACAGCTTTTTTAAGGGGGGTGGCTACTAAAGATATTTTGGAAGCAGCTACTTGGAGTTCAGTGCATACTTTCTCTAAGCATTACCACCTTCCACTTTACTCTAAATCTAGGGCTGGATTTGCAACTGCAATTTTACTAGGCATGTTGGCAGCTCCTAATGCTTTATAGTTTTGCCATCCTCCCTTACCTCTGCTTTGGGATTCTACCCATATGTAAGGACTGCAGCAATGTGAGATGAAGAACATAGTACAGTTTTGTACCTACCATAAATGTAGATGTTCGAAGATCCACATTGCTGCAGTCCATTCCTCCCTCCTTCCCTCTGTTGTTGAAGGTGGTGGTGTGGTTGGTGTTGTACATATTGTAAATATGGTTAGTGCACGGGTGGTTGGTTGGGTTTTGCTGGTTTTTGGCTTTGGCCTGTCTTGTTAGGGCCTTCTGACATCTGGGGCAAGAAAAGACTGAGGAAATGACGTCGGTCATGCGCTTTTGTACTCTGACGTCCTGATGTCAGTTTTAAGCGCCTTGACCGACGTCAGCCTAATACTTTGGTATTCGGGCCGACCGAGGACAGCGGACTACCCATATGTAAGGACTGCAGCAATGTGGATCTTCGAACATCTACATTTATGGTAGGTACAAAACTGTACTTTTCATATGCTTAAATACCAGCAATTTCTTTTGTCTGTCTTAAAACAAAAGCTTACTTCCATTTCTGCCTGTGCAGATGACTTATTGCATGCCACTGAACAGGTTGTGAAGCATGGTTTACACTGTGGATTTGATGCCTTGGAGGCTTCATGTAGGGCTGCGGCCTCTGGCACAGTCATTAGAAGGCATGCATGGCTAAAGGAACAACATTTACCTGAACAGGTAAAGGCTAAATTATTGGATGCTCTTGTTCAGCATAATGTTTTATTTGGATCAAAAGCTGAAGAGGTGATTAAAAAGATGGAGGATAAGGCGAAATCCATGCAAACAGTTAAAGATTTCTTACAAGTACAGCCTCCTAGATTTAGTAGGAATTGGCCTTCAAAAAATTGGTCCTTTCCCACTTCAGACAGGCCTCAGAGGGGTAGATATAGACGTTCCAGAGGGAGGCCTCAAACACAAGCTGCTTATAGACCAAGACAGTGGACTGCTTCCACCCCTAGGGGAGGAGAGGACAGGTCACAATCTCAAAGGAAACAAACTCAATGACTCCCTCTGTGGGGCTACAGGAACGTCTTGCCTGGAAGCCCCTCTCGGAGGAAAACTCTCTTTTTTTTATCAAAATTGGACTCAAATAACCCAAGGCAAATGTGTTTTGGATGTGGTTTTAAGAGGTTACAAATTCCATTTTCATACCTTGCCAAGGCCAAGCGGATGGCCAGACCTGCCAAAACATCAGTGGACGGAGGCCTTAAACCAGGTTGAAGCTCTTTTGGCTATGAATGCCATAGAACTGGTTCCTCTTTCAGAGATGGGAAAAAGGTTTTATTCAAGGCTCTTTCTAGTCCCAAGGAAGCAAAACTCATGGAGACCCATTCTGGATCTGTCTGTCTTGAACACCTTTCTAGAGATTCCAAAATTCAAGATGCTTACTCTACAGCAGCTACTTCCAATGCTGTCCAAGAATGCATGGATGGTAACTTTGGATTTAAAGGAGGCATATTTACACATTCCCATCAGGCAGGATCGCAAAAAATACCTCAGGTTCAAAGCCGGATCGAGGCACTTTCATTTCTCTGCGCTGCCCTTTGGATTATCTACTGCGCCCAGGGTCTTCAAGTGCCTGGCTCCAGTAGTAGCTTACTGCAGACTCAAGGGAATTCAAATTTACCCTTATCTGGACTATTGTCTAATTCAGGCAGACAGCAAGGATGTCTTACTCCAGCATCTAGAATTTGTACAGAACCTCCTCAAGTTCCTGGGATTCTCTGTAAACATACAAAAGTCAAATTTGACACCATCACAACAGATAACTTTTCTGGGTGCACTTCTAAACACCACAACCCATATGCCATTTCTGACATCTGAAAAACAGTTACAGCTGGCTTCAACTTTCAGAACCTTGGCAACTTTAACTCATCTATCTGCAAGGAAATTCCTGCAGGCTTTGGGTTACATGGCCTCCTGCATCCTTCTCGTACCATATGCAAGACTACACATGAGGAAAATACAGTGGTACCTAAAAAGTGTATGGTCTCAGCATTGCCACAGTTTAGACATACTGATCTCCGTTCTTCCTTGCTTTCAAAAGGAATTTCTTTGGTGGTCCAGGGCATGTGCTCTAAACAAAGGGAAGCCCTTCCGTCTGCCTCCTGCCTCTCAGATTCTAACCACGGATGCCTCGGATTATGCTTGGGGAGCCCATTTTCAGGGCAGTTGTTTGCAGGGCCTTTGGACAAAGGATCAGAAGCAGCTGCATATCAATTTAAAGGAAATGTTAGCCGTTCAGACAGCTCTATTGGCCTTCAGGAATCTTATACAACCAGGACAACTGTTAATACAGACAGACAACACCACAGTTATGTGGTACATAAACAAGCAAGGGGGATCTCATTCCTACCCCCTTTGCAGACTAGCCATGGATCTATGGGATACAGCTCTATCTTGCAATCTGGATCTTCAAGCTCAGTTTCTACCAGGGAAACAGAACCTCCTGGCAGACAGTCTGAGCAGAAATCTTTCGGATCCACATGAGTGGATGCTGGACACCAAAATATTCAGGATGATAACAGCAGTCTGGGAATGTCATCACATAGACCTCTTTGCATCCCATGTCAATCATCAACTACAGACTTTTTGCACCAGGATTTTCCACAGAGAAGCTTGGAAAGTGGACACCCTGTCATTCAGTTGGAGGAACCTCTCGGGATATGCCTTTCCGCCTCTTCCTCTTCTTCCACGGGTTTTATTGAAGATAAAACAGGACAAGCCCAAGATGATAATCTTGCTGGCTCCAAATTGGCCTCGGCAGTTTTGGTATCCAACTCTAAAAAACCTATGCCTGGAGCCCCTTTGGGTTTTACCTCAGTCTCCGAACCTTCTGTCCCAACATCAGGGTCAGGTTCTACACTCTCATGTCAGAACTCTCAACCTGGCGGCCTGGTTAATCCAGGGCCTTTGATTTCTTCTTTACTGCCCAAGCAGGTTATGGATGTCATTTTAGAAGCCAGACGTCCTAGCACTAGAAAATATTATGCAGGGAAATGGAAAAGCTTTTGTTCCTGGATGCAGGCTCAGGATTCTGATCCTCTTCCTAATATTACTTTAAGTTTACTTTACTTGACAGATCTCTTACATAAGGGTCTCACTTTCTCTTCCATTAAGATACATGCCTCTGCTATTTCTGCTCATTGTAATGCAGACCCTCCCATCTTTTCCCACCAGCTCATGCAACAGTTTCTCAGAGGAGCTAAGTACTTAAGACCTCCTAGATCTCCCCCTATTCCTGCTTGGGATCTCAACTATGTTTTGGAAAAATTAACCTTGCCTCCTTTTGAGCCTGCTGCCTCTTCTGACATCACGTTTTTATCTTGGAAGACAGCCATCCTGTTAGCCCTAACCTCTGCCAGGAGAGTTTCAGAGTTACAAGCTCTTATGGCTGTGGAACCTTATATTATTTTTCATCAAGACAGGGTATCTTTGAGGACTAATCCTACCTTCAT
>NC_056743.1:257006886-257097618 GCF_019279795.1 Protopterus annectens
CACAGACAACTTCGATACTACCTGGACAGAACCAAGGCCAGTAGGAAGTCTGAACAACTTTTTGTAGCTTACGCCCCTGCAGTCCAAGGAAAAGCAATTTCAAAACAGACTATTTCTAAATGGATTGGGCATTGCATCAGATTCTGTTATTCCTTTCATGGAAAGACTTTTCCAGCCAATGTCAGACCACATTCCACCAGAGCCACAGCCACCTCTACAGCATTCTTAAGAGGGGTGCCTACCAAGGACATTCTAGAAGCTGCTACATGGAGCTCCGTGCATACATTCTCCAAACACTACAATCTCCCTCTATTCTCCAGATCCAGAGCAGGCTTTGCTTCGGCAGTCCTGCAGGGTTTGATTGCCACACCTTCTCTTTCCTAGAGCATACCTCCTCCCCCAGCTAAGCTATGGTATTCTACCCACATGTTATGACTGCAGTTGCATTCTTGAAGGACATAGTACAGTTTTGTACCTACCATAAATGTAGATGTCCGATAGACATGCAACTGCAGTCGGATTTTCCCTCCCTCCATACCCCTCTATGCCTAGGGTCCACTCCTATCCCTGTTACTCTTAGCTGGGGATATCTGTTATGGTGTATTTGTTTTATTGCTCATTTATTTGTTTGGAATTCTGTTTTTGTCTTCCAATTTGATTACAGCCTTCCTTGGAGGGCACCTGGCATCTGGGGCAAGAAACACTGAAGAAAATGGCGTTGGCTGATGCTTATGTACTCCAGCCGCTCTGACGTCGGAGAGAAATGCGACATCAGCCGACGTTGACCCAGACTTTGGAATCCGGCCGACCGAGGGCTGCCTGAGGCAGGACAACCCACATGTTATGACTGCAGTTGCATGTCTATCGGACATCTACATTTATGGTAGGTACAAAACTGTACTTTTCACTGTTGCAGTCATTACTCTTGGGTTGTCCTGCTCGCAGGCTACCCTCAGTCTGCCAGATTTCCAAAGTCTAGCTCCGGCGTTGATTACTGTCGCCTCTTCCCTGACGTCAGTGTGCCAGGGGTATAAAAGACACAGCCAACGCCATTTTCTTCGGTCTTTCTTGCCGCGCTGTGCCCGAAGCAAAAGCAGTTCGCAAGTGCCGGTCAGCCGACTCCTGAGATATTATAATCCGAATTTCAGACCCGAAGTCTTCATTAAAGCTAAGTTCCCCGTTGGGGAAACTTTTTTCTTGCTCCAGACCGATGTCAGAAAAAGTTAACAATTGTATTTCTTGTGGGAAGCAAATACCTCATAAGGATTTTCACTTACTGTATTCCTTACCTAGGCCCTGATCACAACGTTGCTAGTTGTTGGTTTTGTGCTAGATTTAACCAATGCACTATTAAGCGTCTGTTCGATTTTGCATTTCATTTCTTTGGCCAAAGATTTAATTATATTATGCCGTCAAACCAGCCGATAGCCAGAGTTTACAAAAAATGCAAGGACAAGGAAAAGGATAGGCATCCGAGGTCCAAAACTGACGACGAGGCCTCTGCTAGGCCATTCGCCGGTTCTCAGTGAGGTGCTTTTGCAGCCCCTGGCACCCGCTACCTAAGAGCCACAGGCCGCTTCCGACTCCCATGTGGAGCCGACTGGGCCTCTGGATACTCAAGGTATTGGACAGTCTGAAATCATTCCCTCAGATAGGTCTGGAGCCGCTGAGCAGGCTTCTGAGGGTGTCTTCAGACCTACACAACTATATATTAAGCCATTTTCAGCTTCAAAGACTAAAGCAGCTCTAAAGACAAAGAAAAGTGCTGCATTCTCCTGCTCAGACTTCCATGCTTAAAAAAAATAGATGCTCAAAATGGCCGAAGACCTAATTACTTTGATCAGGGGCTCCCATCCCCCTCCTGATAAGAGGCCTAGGCAAGAGACAGAGTATGATTCTTCTTATCAGGTTTCTATTTCCTCTGCTTCCTCTGCTGAACAGGATTACTCCATGCTTCCCTATGAGGATTCTGATGCTTTAGAATCAATTCATTCAGCCTCTCCTCCTGAGGATTATTCTTTTGGGGAAACCCTGCATACCATGAGGGAGCATTTCCACTGGGAGAGCCAAGATTATTCTGAATCTAAGAAAAGCCTCAGACTTTCTGCTTCTTCCTCCGCACAGACCCCTTGCTATTCCACCTGTTATAGACATTGTAGATGTATTTTCAGAGTCCGGCCTGTCCCCTGACTCTTTACTGCTAAGCCAGACAGATACTACAGGGTCCCGGATTCTCATAAATTCCTATATAAAAACCCAGCTGCTGACCCAGAAACTATATCTCAGGGTCTCAAGGGGGTTAAAGCTTCCACTGCAAAAAACCCTATCCCCTCTGATAGGGATTCTAGGGCTCTAGACAGATGCGCAGGGGAGAGGGGGGTCTACACTTCTGCTACCATGGCTGTAGGGGCTTTAAATTGTCAGTTTTATATGCTTAAATATCAGAAATATTTAATGTCACTGCTTAAACAGAAAATGCTGACAAATACTGAATGTTCAGAGAAAAAGGAATTGCAGGATTTATTGCATGCAACTGAACAAGTGGGAAAGCATACTTTGCAATGTGGTTATGACTCTTGCAGGGCCGCTGTTACAGGTTCTGTTATTAGAAGGCATGCTTGGTTAAAGGAGCAGAATCTGCCTGATCGTGTTAAAGCAACATTATTAGATGCACCATTACAGCATGATACTTTGTTTGGTACTAAAGCAGAAGAGGTGTTGAAAAAAATGGAGGATAAAGCAAAATCCATGCAGACAGTTAAGGATTTCTTACAGGTACAGCCACCCAGGTTTAGCAGGAACTGGCCTTCTAAATGCTGGTCCTTTCCAGTGTCAGACAGACCACAAAGAGGCAGATACAGGCGTCCCAGAGGCAGATCTCGGCCCCAAGGCTCATACAGGCCTAAACAATGGGGTGCTCCTACCTCCAAAAGCGGAGAAGACAAATCACAGCCTTACAGGAAACAGTCCCAATGACTTTCCTCTACCAGATCCAAGCACGTTTCATTTGGCAGCCCCCTTAGGTGGAAAACTAGCACTTTTTTCATCAAATTGGCAAATGGGTCCTTAACATAATGTCCCAAGGCTACAGGTTCCATTTTCACACTCTACCAAGGTCAAAAGGTATGCCAGACGTGCCACACAGTCAATGGCCAGAGGCGCAAAAATAAATTACAGTCCTCATGGACATGAGGGCCGTTCAGCAAGTACCACAACAAAAGCAGGGGCAAGGATTTTACTCAAGACTTTTCCTAGTGCCCAGAAAGGACAAAACCTGGAGACCAATACTGGACCTGTCTATACTAAATATATTTCTGGAAGTTCCAAAATTCAAGATGTTGACTCTACAGCAGCTACTGCCCATGCTGGGCAAGAAGGCTTGGCTCATAACTTTGGACCTAAAAGAGGCATACCTGCATGTCCCAATCAGACAATCTTGCAGAAGATACCTCAGATTCATAGTTGTCTCAATGCATTACCAATTCTCTGCATTGCCCTTTGGCTTATCTACTGCGCCCAGGGTGTTCACAAAATGCTTGGCACCAGTAATTGCGTTTTGCAGACAAAAAGGAATTCAAATATATCCCTACTTGGACTGCCTTATTCAAGCAGAGAACAAAGACATTCTTCTAAAGCATCTGGCGTTTGTAAAAAGATTACTAATTGGCCTAGGGTACACAGTAAACGAAAAGAAATCAAAACTAATGCCCTCTCAAGAGATAATATTCCTGGGTGCAAGCTTAAATACAACTGCCTAGATGGCTTATCTCACGCCAGGCAAACAAAAGCACCTGACTACTTACTTCAAGAAATTGGCAACAAAAACCCACTTATCTGCAAGGAAAATCCTGCAGGCCTTGGGTTTCATGGCATCCTGCATTCTGCTAATTCCTTATGCCAGACTGCATATGATGAAGCTACAATGATATCAAAAGTGTTTGGACTCAGCATTGCCACAGCCTGGAGACAGTAATTGCACTCATTCACTGCCTGCAGCAGGAGTTTCAATGATGGGCAGAAGCCTGACACCACAACAAGGGTCTGCCATTCTGTCTACCTTCAACCAGACAGAAACAAATGCATCAGATTATGCCTGGGGGGCCCATATGGCAGGAAAATGTATTCAGGGCACATGGCCTGCAAACCAGATGCATCTTCACATCAATCGAAAAGAGATGCTAGCTGTTCAACATGCCCTGAAAGCTTTCAAGGACCTGCTTCATCCAGGACAGTTACTGATAGACAGACAACACTACGGTCATGTTGTACATAAACAAGCAGGGAGGGACACATTCCTACCCCCTCTGCAGACAACCAATGACCTTATGGGACACAGCATTGGCTTTACAAGTTCACCTGCAAGCACAATTCCTGCCAGGAAAAACAAATACTCTGGCAGACGAATTGAACAGAAACCTCATGGATCCCCACGAATGGAAACTGGATCCACAAGTCTTCAGCATGATGGTAAGGAAATAGGGGTGCCCAGACATGGATCTATTTGCCTCCCCATACAGCTGCCAATTACAGAGATTTTGCACAAGGATTTATTACAAACAAGCATGGAAAGTGGACGCCCTATCCTTCAGCTGGAAAATATCTAAGTGTATGCTTTTCCTCCACTGCCTCTCCTTCCCAGGGTACTCCTAAAGGTCAGACAAGAGAAGCCAAAAATGATACTCATTGCACCAGACTGGCCACACCAGCAGTGGTACCCAGTCCTAAAGAGCTTGTCTCAAGGTCCAGCATGGATATTGCTTCAAACTTCTCACTTGCTGACCCAACAAAACAATCAGATCCTGCACAGCCACCTCAGGACCTTAAATCTGGCAGCATGGCGGATAATGTAGCCATTCAGAACACTCCTATTTCAAAAGCTGTTATGGATGTTATCTTGGAGGTCCAGTACCAAAAAATATTATGCAGAGAAATGGAAGAGATTTTGTCCTTGGAACAAGGCATTGACACGTGTGTACCAAATATCCCTCAGATTTTACAATACCTAACTGAGATGCTGAACAATGGCCTTTCTTTCTCATCAATTAAGATCCATGCCTCTGCCATTTCAGCCCATTACAATGCGGAACCACCTATCTTTTCTCATCCTTTAATAAGGCAGTACCTCAGAGGGGCCAAAAACATTAGGCCTCCAAGGAAAGCACCAATTCTGGCCTATGACCTCAATTATGTTTTGGAAAAACTCAGTGCCGCCTTTTGAGCCAGCATCAACAGCAGATATAAAATTCTTATCCTGGAAAACAGCTCTGCTCCTAGCAATAACCTCTGCAAGGCAAGTCTCGGAGTTACAAGCACTCATGGCTGTAGAACCTTTCATCATTTTTCATCCAGACAGGGTTTCTCTGAGGACAAACCCTACATTTATGCGTAAGGTGGGGTCCAGTGTGGCCCTCAACCAAACCATTCACTTGCCTATCTTTTATCCAAATCTACAGAACAAGGGTGAGAAAATTCTGCATTCTTTGGACATACACAGGCAGCTACGCTTCTACTTGGACAGAACTAAAGTTTTCAGAAAGACTGAGCAAATTTTAGTGTCATATGCTGCAGGATCACAAGGAAAAGCTATCTCAAAACAGACTATTTCTAAATGGATAAGGCCATTGCATCCATTTCTGCTATTCTCAACATGGCAAATCAGTGCCTAAGGGCATTAGGCCTCATTCCACCAGAGTAGTAGCCACTTCAGCAGCCTTCCTCAGAGGAGTACCAACCAAAGATATCTTAGAGGCTGCGACCTGGAATTCAGTGCACACCTTCACAAAGCACTACCACTTACCTCTTTACAGTAAGTCCAGAGCAGGCTTTGCCACTGCAGTCCTGCAGGGCCTCATAGCCTCTCCTAATCCTATTTAGCCCAGCCACCCTTCCTCAGCTTTGGGATTCAACCCAAGAGTAATGACTGCAACAGTGAAACACGAACATAGTACAGTTGTGTACCTACCATAAATGTAGATGTTCGAGTGTATTCACTGTTGCAGTCCAGGTTACCCACCTACCATCCCCCTTTTCCTTGCTGGGTCTTATCTGCACTTCTCTATCCTATACAACCTATTTGGTGTATTTGCTTGTAGATGAAGGAAATGTTATTTTTGTGCATGCATTTTTATTGGCATATTTTTCAACCTACCAATTTGAGGGCACCTGACATCTGGGACAAGAAATACTGAAGAAAATGGTGTCTGCTGCGTCTTTTATACCCCTGGCGCACTGACGTCAGGGAAGAGGCGAAAGCAACCGACGCCGGACCTAGATTTTGGAATTCTGGCCTACTGAGGGTAGCCTTGCCAGCAGGATAACCCAAGAGTAATGACTGCAACAGTGAATACACTGGAACATCTACATTTATGGTAGGTACACAACTGTACTTTCTCTGCACTGCCTTTTGGCTTATCTACTGTGCCCAAGGTCTTTACAAAGTGCCTGGCTCCAGTAATTGCATTTTGCAGGCAAAGAAACATTCAAATATATCCATACCTGGATGATTGGATTGTCTAATTCAAGCAGAAAACAAGGACACACTTCTAAACGATCTAGCGTTTGTAAAAAGGGTTCTTACTTGTCTAGGGTACACTATAAACGAAAATAAATCACAACTGGTACCCTCTCAAAAAAATTACATTCCTGGGTGCAAGCTTGAATACAACTACCCAGATGGCTTTCCTTACGGCAGAGAAGCAAATTCATTTGGTGACTTACTTCAAACAGGTGGCCACAGAAACTCTGCTTTCTGCAAGGCAAATTCTGCAAGCCTTGGGGTTCATGACCTCCTGCATTCTTCTAATTTTGTATGCAAGACTGCATATGAGGAAACTTCAGTGACACTTAAAATGTCTATGGAGTCAACATTGTCACAGCCTGGAAACAATGCTTCCTATCATATTTTGCCTGCAACTAGAGTTCCTATGGTGGGGCAGAGGCCTGCCACCAAAACAAGGGACTGTCATTCACACCACCCCCTGCCACCCTAACTAGACACATCAGACTATGCTGGCAGGAAAGTGCATTCTGGGCAAATGGAACCCAAATCAAATGCACCTTCATATCAATCAAAAAGAAATTCCAGCTGTACAGAATGCACTGACAGCCTTCAAGGACTACCTTCATCCAGGACAATTAATGGTAGACAACACCACGGTTATGCGGTACATAAACAAGCAGGGGGGTACACACTCCTACCCCCTTTGCAGACCTGCCATGGCATTGTGGAACACGGCCTTGACTTATCAAATACAACTACAAGCTCAGTTCCTGCCAGGAAAGCTGAACACACTGGCAAACGAACTAAGCAGAAAGCTCATGGACCCACACAAATGGAAACTGGAACCACTGTTTTTCAACATGTTGACATGCAAATGGGGGAGCCCAGAGATAGATCTTTTTGCCTCACCCCAGAACTATCAGTTGGACAAATTTTGCACAAGAACTCATCACAAAAAAAAGCCTGGAAAGTGGATGCTCTGTCCTTCAGCTGGAAAAACTATCAGTCTATGCCTTTTCCCCTCTGCCTCTCCTCTCCAAAGTTCTACTAAAAGTCACAGGACAAACCAAAAATTATTTTGATAGTCCCAGACTGGCCTCACCAACACTTTTACCCACTCCTGCACAATGTCACACCTTCCACCGTGGCACCTGCCTCATACACCTTGCTTACTGTCTCAGCAGAACAACCAAATTCTGCGCACACTGCTCCAAACTTTGAATCTTGCAGTGTGGCTAATCACCTAAATTCACACTTAGCATCCCTCAGCAAACCTGTGATGGATGTCATTTTGGAGGCGAGAAGGCCTAGTACTCTAAATTCTTATGCTGACAAGTGGAAAAGATTCTGTACCTGCACTCAGTCTCAAGGGATAAGAACAGCAGTGCCCAACATTCTTCAGATTTTACAATACTTAACTGAGATACTTCACATGGGCCTGTCCTTTTCTTCCATAAAAATCCATGCCTCAGCCATTTCAGCTCATTACAACACAGAACCCTCCCCTCTTCTCTCATCCTCTGCTAAAGCAGCATCTCAGAGTGGCAAAACACTTAAGACCACCAATGAGAGCTCCAACCGCTGCCTGGGACCTCAATTTTGTATTGAAAAAGCTCCCTCTGCCTCCTTTCGAGCCAGCTGCTACTGCAGACTTAAAATTTCTATCCTGGAAAACAGCTTTCCTTTTTAGCAGTCACTTCAGCTTGAAGGATTTTCGAATTACACGCTCTTATGGCAGTGGAGCCTTTCATCATTTTTCATGCGGACAGGGCATCTCTCAGGACCAGTCCATCCTTCATGCCTAAGGTAGTTTCCATTGTGGCTCTTAAGACCATTCATTTGCCAACTTTCTTTCCCAATCCACAGAATAAGGGGGAGCGGATTCTGTATTCATTGAATGTGCACAGACAACTTAGATTTTACTAAAACAGGACAAAATCTCAAAACTGAACTGCTGGTGGCATTTGCTGCAGGGGCAGAGGGAAAGGCTGTTTCAAAGCAAACCATTTCCAAATGGATAAGCCATTGTATTCGTTTCTGCTATATGCACCATGGAAAAACTATCCCCCAGGGGATCATATCCCATTCCACCAGGGCGGCATGTACTTCTACAGCCTTTCTCAGAGGTGTTCCTACCAGGGACATTCTAGAAGCTGCTACTTGGAGCTCAGTTCATACGTTCACCAAACAATACCATTTACCACTTTTCTGTAAATCCAGAGCTGGCTTTGCCACTGCTGTCCTGCAGGGCCTTATAGCTGGTCCTAATGCTGTATAATTCCTTCCTTGGGAATCTACCCAAATATAATGACTGCAACAGTGAAACACGAAGAACATAGTACAGTTGTATACACTTACCATAAATGTAGATGTTGGAGTATATTCACTGTTGCAGTCCTGGTTACCCTCTCTCCAACCCCCTATTTTTCTCTGGCTTTACCTCTACTTTCTTTCACTATGCTTAAAAGCCCTTTTGGGATTGGAGGGATATTTTTTGTTTTTAATTTTATTTGCTCCCCATTTGGTGGCACCTGACATCCGGGGCAAGAAAAGCTGATGTAATGGTGTCGGCTGCATGTTTTATACCCCTCATGACCTGACGTCATGGAAGAAGGGGCAGCCACCGACGCGGGACCCAAGACTTTGTTAATCAGGTCGACTGAGGGCAACCTGCCAGGAGATTACCCAAATGTAATGACTGCAACAGTGAATACACTCTAACATCTACATTTATGGTAAGTGTACACAGCTGTACTTTTATCATCAAGATGAATACCCCATTGGGGATTATTTCAGTCCTTTTTTGTTACACATACCATGGGAAAACACTGTCAGGCAATGTCAGAGCCCATTGCATAAGAGCCATGGATTCCTCTGGAGCCTATTTCAAAGGCCTAAACACCAACTCCTTTCTGGAAGCAGCCACCTGGTCCTCTGTGCACACCTTCACCAGACAATATAAATTGGACCACATCTCCAGGGCAGGATCCACCATCCCCTCTTATCCTTGCATTTCCTCTCTTCGACTTCTGTACAGGCTAGGCCATCAGGACCGGCTACGTCTGAGGCTTCCTTGGTTCTGAGGGCTGGTGGGCACAGACGTCACATTTATGGCCCATGTACCTGCCAACACGTTGGATGTCCAGTGCACCTACTGGGTCTGGAAAAGCTTTGGAAACCTGGCCAGACAAGCTGATCAGAAGGAGAGTAAACCCACTTAGAATACTGCAACATGGAAGAGAAGGACATCTATGGTTATGGTTAGATTTTACACTACTTTCCTTTCTAGTTGTCCGTTCACAATTACGCAAGTATTATAACGAAAAATGCAATTTTAAGAAATTTTATAATCTATCCAATGATGAAAGACAGGCATTGCAATGGATGCATAAAAATGATATTATAAAGGAAGCAGATAAGAGTGGGGCAGTTGTCTTAATGGACAAGGATAAATATTTGGAGGCAATGTATTTAATTTTGTCAGACAGGTCTGCTTATAAGGAGATAATGCATCAATATTTGACCTACAATCTATGAATGATATAAACGTTGAAGTATTTAATTATTTTACAGTCTGTTGCCCTATAGTACCAATTTTAAATGGATGCCTAAAGGTCCTTAAGTCAGTTGATAAACCACCTATGAGACCCATTATCTCAGGACCTGGTCGGTCTACTGAGCCGATTGCCTTGTATTTACAGGGCATACTAGCCAGATACCTTAAATATGTAAAACGTTACATCAAAGGTATGGGTGATTTTTCTTGAAGGTAGAGAACGCAAATCTTTATTTGTTGTACTTGATATAAAATCGTTATTTACAATCATCCATAAAGAATATGGTGTGAATTCTATTAGGGAATTACTTTGCAGATATGATGAATTACCTAATAGAAACCATCTGTAAACTTCAGCTTGTATTGGACAATAATATATTTGTGTTTGCCACTCCTGACATATGATGGTAAAGTTATCAATCTGTACTCCCATTGTCAATACCTATATGAACCTGGTCTTAGGTAAATGGGAAACAGAATTTGTATATAATGCCCCACTGCATTATCATTATGAAGTGATTTTCTTTAAATGTTTTGTGGACGGTATTTTTTTTTTTTTTTATTATTATTATTATTATTTGGGAAGGCAATCACAGTGAGATGATCGAGTTTGTGGAATTCCTGAATAGTTGTACTAATTTCTTATATTTTTCTATGTCAACTTCACCACATAATTTATAGATGTGAATTTGCTATTTGGGGAAGACTTAGTATCTGTTCATAAAAAGGCTGTCCATAAGAATAATTACCTACATTAAACTAGCATGCATGCGCCACATATGTATTTAAAGGAGTTATTAGAGGACAGTATTTTTGTATGCAAACTACCCGTGGTGGTGGTGCTGCGGTAGCATTGTCGCCTCACAGTATGACGCTGTCTGGTTCGATTCTCAGCTAGACCGTCTTCTGCATGGAGACATGAGTGAATGGCCGTACCTTTGTTGAAGGTTGTGCGTCAGGCCTGGCAAGGCGTTATGTAAAAATCAACTGCCGATCATTAGCGGACTGGAGTTCCGCTGCGGCGACCCCTAACCTGGAAAAGCCGAAAGACACAAACAATTTACTTGTATGCAAACTAAGTACAACTATGGGAAAAATGTCTTGAACAAATAGAAGAAGTAACTAATGAATTTAGGAGTAGGGGGTTATGATGAGAATTTATTAAATGGTACAGTGAGTGAGGTTATGTCTCTAAGACGCACTCAAGTTCAACCCTACTTCAGTGCTAGTGGAATATCAAATAGGGCAGATGGTGTACCCAAAAGTAGTAATATACTCCAGTATCCTACTACATTTAGTAGATGCAGTGATGAGGTGAAGAAAATAATTATCAATAATTGGAGTATTCTGAAGACTGTATCAGAACCACAGAGTATTGTACATAACAGACCAAGGTTTGCATTTCGAAATTTTTTAAACTTGAAACTAATGTGCTGTAAGGATATTAAATGTAATACTAATGTTTTGTACTCTACAAAGAGTGCCATTTTTCCTTGTCACAACTGTAGCTGCTGTTCTTGCATTAATAATTGTTGTTTTAGACATCTACCAATAAGACCTATACGTTTAGATGTCGTGCAACTTGCAATTCTTAGAAAAAATGCAAATGTGAGCAAACCAACACAGCCAGCCAAGAAACAGTCCAGACAGTTCAAAAGGTGTTTTTATTCCAAGGATTAGCAGTTTTGTGGGGTTACCGCTTCATCAGATCCAAAGCAAGAATGATAAAATCACAAAACACGTTCTATATAAAAGGAGAAAAAGAGAATTCAACCAATCAGTTTGCATTACAGGTACTTTTCCTTGCAGTACCTGTAAGCTTTGTTCTTCCATTTCCTTAAATATTCAATTTACTCATCCAGTGACTGGATGTGTCTTCCTGTCTACATTTATGGCTACATGCAGGAATAAGAACTTTATAACCAACTGCTATGCATGCAAGTGTTTTTAGTGGGAAAAACTACACGACAGTTAAGGGAACGTACTTTAGAACGGGTCTGTTAAATATTTGAACTTCCAAAATGTCAAATACCATATGGTCGATATTTGGTAGTTTGAATGTCTATATAAAAAAAAAAAAAAAAAAGCATACACTGACAGTGCAAGAAGGGGGGTAAGCCCTCCTGCACCTCAACGTGGGGGCCTGTGCCCCCCACACCCCTACTTAAATATACCATCTCCGAGACCGCCCTTCAGTGCAAAAAAGGGAAATTCTCCCATGCTGCACCGTTAAAAGTCAACCTTCAAACACTTGAAATGTCGAACATATGTTCGACATTTTAAGCATTTGAATAATTGACATAGACCCTTTAGAACAACTAGGTAATATTCGTAATAGGGTTCTTATGAATGCATTGGCTAGTCATGCAGCTTCAACAGGGCATAATGTTATTCATTTTAGGGTCTTACAACTAGCAGTACTTAACCATAGGAAAGATAATGTTAATAATGAAGTGGAAATGCGTGAAACTAAATGAATTATATCTCTACAGGCACATAGGCCTCCAGGCTTAAAGTCTGGTATTCCTCTCAGACCAACCTTAATTAAGAGGTGGTGATCTTTGCTAATTGTTATATTAATGCAAATTGTTGATTGGTTGCATGCTCTTTTTTCTCCATTTATATAGAATGTGTTTTGTGATTTTATCATTCTTGTTTTAGATCTGATGAAGCAGCAACCCCGCGAAAGCGCTAATCCTTGGAATAAAAACATCTTTTGGACTCTTTGGACTATTTGTTTCTTGGCTGGCTGTGTTGGTGTGCTCACATTTTCATTTTTCTATTGACTACCTCAGTGTGAGCAACTTTTAGTTATTGCTCTATTTTTGTTTTTCTCAACTTGTAATTCTTGTAATATAGTTTACTTAGCAACATGTAGAGCATGCTCAGGTTTTTATATAGAAAAATCTACAAGATGCCTCAGATAGGATTGTAGAGCATAAATCTGATAAAAGAAATAATTTAACAAATGCACTTGCAAACAAGTCTATGAAAATTACTCTAAACATATGTTTACTTTTAGAGTTTTGACCATTATTAATAAGAACATAAAAGGAGATGATTTAAATAATAAGCTTGAACTAAAAGAATATGAATAGATCTTAAAGTTGCAAGCTGACCCCCCCCCCCCCGTATTAACCAGATTGTTATACTTAAACCTGTCTTTAAAGAAAAACATATTTAAAATGAGATCTGCAAGTTTGTTTAGATGTATTTTGTGTATGTTTGTGTTTAGGACAGTTTGACAAATTAATTTTGGATGCCCTTGTGACTTATAATGAAAGGAAATAAGTACATATGATACATTTCTTTTTAAGAGATTGTTTAAGAAGTATTGTTAATAGTTTACTTGTTTTTACTGCCTGTGCCTAATAGGGTGCTGTATTTAAGCATACTTCAATTGACTGTTTTTTCTGCACTGATGAAAGGTTTTTATGAACCTGAAAGCTTTGCCTTTTTCTTATTAAATTTGTGATAGTACATTGCTGTGGTTGTTTTTTGTTACTTTTAACTGTTGCATCAACTAACGCTGAACCAGTGTTCTTATTGGTTTTATCTATATCTCCTGTCTTGGCAGGAAAAGCCCACACCACAGGGCATTCCCTTTCAAGAACCAACTTCACCTTATTCCTCACATTGTCCAGGACCTTCTTGCTCAGGGAACCATAGAACCTGTTCCACCAGGCCAAAAAAGATAAGGTTTCTACTCCGGGCTATTCCTGGTACTAGACAGCAGGTCCTTTGGGGGGGCCAGTCCTGGATTTATCTTTCTTAAACTTTTCTGAAAGTCCATTACTTCAGAATACTATCCCTCCAGTGCCTGCTTCCACTATTGCCACCCAGGGCTTTCATGGCCACTTTGGACTTGAAGGAGGCTTACCTCTACATTTCCTTACATCTAAACCACATCAAGTACCTATATTATGTGGAACCAGAGCCCCCTGGGGAACTAACAGAAGAGGCCTGCAGAACCAAAGATCTAGGGGCACTTTCTCTGACAGATCTTGTAAGGAGGCCCAATTGTCCACCTCTGGAGGTGGTCAGAGGTAATCTATCCCTGCACCAGAAAGCCTTGCTAGAGTTTACAAAAGATGCATGGTGCAGTGGATTATTTTGAGAGGTTGTATAATGCCATTCCCTCCACTTTTAGTGGTAAACAAAATTCCAGATGTTCCATCCAGCCAGAGGAAAGCAGCAGCACTAGAAATAAATAAAATAAATACTAGACAAGAGTCCACCAAGAGGACAACCCTTGGACCAGAGGGAGTCCGGAACTTGCTCAGGATTCTTTCAAGTGTCACCATATCTTTTCCATACATGAAGTTCTGGATGGTCATGGTTCAGTCCATCTTGCCTTTCCTGCACAAGGACGATTGGATGTGCTCAATAGATGTTCATCGTGTTTCACTGTTGTAGTCATTACACTTGGGTTATCCTGCTGGCAGGCTACCCACAGTCGGCCTGAATTCCTAAGTCCTGGTCCGGCGTCGGTTGCTGTCGCCTCTTCCCTGACATCAGTGCGCCAGGGGTATACAAGATGCAGCCGACGCCGTTTTCTTCAGCCTTTCTTGCCACGCGGTGCCCGAAGCAAAAGCAGTTCTCAAGTGCCGGTCGTCCGACTCCTGAGATTTTCGAAATTGAATTTCAGAAACGAAGCCTTCAGTAAAGCTAAGTACCCCATTGGGGAAACTTTTTCTTGCTCCAGTCCGATGTCAGTAAAGGTTAACAATTGTATTTCTTGTGGGAAGCAAATACCTCATAAGGATTTTCATTCTTACTGTTTTCCTTGCCTAGGCCCTGACCACGACTTTGCTAGTTGTCGGTTTTGTGCTAGATTCAACCAACGCACTATTAAGCATCTGTTCGATTTTGCTTTACATTACTTTGGCCGAAGGTTTGACTATATAATGCCATCGGAACAACCGACGACCGGAGTTAATAAAAAGCACAAAGACAAAGAAAGGGACAGGCATCCGAGGTCCAAAACTGATGAAGCCTCTTTTAGGCCAGTCACCGGCTCCCAGTGAGGCGCTTTTGCAGCCCCTGACACCCGCTACCTCAGAGCCACAGGCCGCCTCCAACTCCCACGTGGAGACATCTAGGCCTGTGGGAAACTCAAGGTATTGGGCCTATGGAAACTATTCCCTCATACGGGTCCGGAGCCGCTCAGCAGGCGTCTGCTTCTGAGGGTGTTTTCAGACCTACACAGCTTACTATCAAGACCACTTCAGCAGCCAAGGCAAAGTCTAAAACACCTTTAAAGACAAAGAAACAAGTACAGCATTCTCCTGGACAGTCATCCATGCCTAAGAAACAGATGCTTAAAATGGCCGAGGACCTAATTACTTTGATCAGGGGTTCCCATCCCCCTCCTGATAAAAGGCCTAGGCAAGACACTGACCATGACTTCTCTGACCAGGTTTCTATTTCTTCTGATTCCTCTTCAGAACAGGGATATTCTCTTCCTCCCTATGAGGACTCTGATGCTGAAGAATCTATCCCTTCAGCCTCTCCTACTGAGGACTACTCTTTTGGGGAAACCCTGCATACCATGAGGGAGCATTTCCATTGGGAGAGCCAGAATTATTCAGAATCCAAGAAAAGGCTCAGAGACTTTATTTTATTGCCTCAGCACAGACCTCTTGCTATCCCTCCTGTGCTAGATATTGATGTATTTTCTGAATCCAGTTTGTCTCCTGATTCTTTACCCCCTGCACCAGTTAAGCCAGATAGGTACTACAGGGTTCCAGATAAACATAAATTTCTTTATAAAAACCCTGCTGCTGATCCAGAAACCATTTCTCAGGGTCCCAAATTGGTCAAGGCTTCCACTGTAAAAAACCCTGTTCCCTCTGATAGGAATTCTATAGCACTGGACAGATGGGGGAAAAACGTTTACACCTCTGCTACTTTAGCTGTAAGGGCTTTAAACTGCCAGTTTCACATGCTTAAATATCAACAATACCTAGTATTTCTGCTAAAACAGAAAATGCTGACTGGCTGTGAATGTCCTGAAAACAAGGAAATGCAGGATTTATTTCATGCATCTGAACAAGTGGGAAAGCATACTTTGCAATGTGGTTTTGATTCATTAGAGGCTTCTTGCAGTGCCGCAGTTACAGGTTTTGTCATTCGAAGGCATACTTTGTTAAAAGAACAGAGTTTACCTGATCATGTTAAAGCAAAATTATTGGATGCTCCATTACAGCATGATACTTTGGTGTTAAGGCAGAAGAGGTGTTAAAGAAAATGGAGGATAAAGCAAAATCAATGCAGACAGTAAAGGATTTCTTACAGGTTCAGCCACCCAGATTTAGCAGGAACTGGCCTTCTAAAAATTGGTCCTTTCCAGTGTCAGACAGGCCACAGAGGCAGATACAGACGCCCCACAGGCAGATCCTAGCCCCAAGGCTCGTACAGGCCTAAACAATGGGGTGCTTCTACCTCCAAAAGTGGAGAATCCAAATCACAGCCATACAGGAAACAGTCCCCATGACTTACCTCTGCCAACACCAAGCACTTATCTTTTGGCAGCCCCCTTAGGGGGAAAATTTGCACTTTTTTTCACAAAATTGGCACATGGTCACCCAGGACAAATGGGTCTTGAATATTGTGTCTTAGGGCTACGGGTTCCACTTTCACACCCTGCCAAGGGCAAAAGGAATGTCAAACCTGCCACACAATCAATGGGCAGAGGCACAAAACTAAATTTCATCCCTCATGGACATGAGGGCCATTCAGCGAGTACCACAGCAAGAGCAGGGACAAGGATTTTACTTGAGACTTTTCTTGGTACCCAGAAAGGACAAAGCCTGGAGACCAATACTAGACCTGTCTATTCTAAACACATTTTCTGGACGTTCCAAAAGTCAAAATGTTGACACTGCAGCAGCTTCTGCCCATGCTGGGCAAGAAGGCTTGGCTTGTAACTTTGGACCTAAAAGAGGCATACCTGCATGTCCCATTCATACAGTCTTGCAGAAGATACCTCAGAGTCATAGCTGGCTCAATGCACTACCAATTCTCTGCACTGCCCTTTGGCTTATCTACTGCGCTCAGGGTCTTCACAAAATGACTGGCACCAGTAATTGCATTTTGCAGACAGAGGAATTTAAATATATCCTTACTTGGAAGACTGCCTTATTCAAGCAGAGAACAAGAACATTCTACTAAAGCATGTGGCGTTTGTAAAAAGATTACTAATTTGCCTAGGGTACACAGTAAACAAAAAGAAATCAAAACTAGTACCTTCTCAAGCGATAATATTCCTGTGTGCAAGCTTAAATGCAACTGCCCAGATGGCTTATCTCACGCCAGACAAACAAAGGCACTGACTTCTTATTTCAAAATGTTGGCAACAAAGACCCAGTTATCTGCAAGAAAAATTCTGCAGGCTTTGGGCTTCATGGCATCCTGCATTCTGCTAATTCCATATGCCAGACTGCATATGAGGAAACTACAATGGCATCTAAAAAGTGTTTGGACTCAACATTGCCACAGCCCGGAAACATTAATTACCCTCATTCCCTGCCTGCAACAGGAGTTTCGATGGTGGGCACAGGCCTGTCACCACAACAAGGGACAGCCATTCACTTTACCCACAGCCAGGCAGACACTAACAACAGATGCATCAGATTATTTCTGGGGGGCCCACGCATCAGATTATGCCTGGGGGGCCCACATGGCAAGAAAGTGTATTCAGGGCACATGGCCCGCAAGCCAGATGCATCTTCATATCAATCAAAAAGAGATGCTAGCTGTTCAGAATGCTCTGACAGCTTTCAAGGATCTACTAAATCCAGGACAACTACTGCTAAATTCGGACAATACTACAGTCATGTGGTACATAAACAAGCAGGGGAGCACACATTCCTACCCCCTCTGCAGACAAGCCATGACCTTGTGGAACACAGGATTGACTTACCAAGTTCACCTGCAAGCACAATTCCTGCCAGGAAAGATAAATATTCTGGCAGACGAACTAAGCAGAAACCTCATGGATCCCCACGAGTGGAAACTGGATCCACAAGTCTTTAACATGATAACAAGGAAATGGGGATGCCCAGACATAGATCTATTTTCCTCCTCTCACAACTGCCAACTACAGCGATTCTGCACAAGGACTTATTACAAGCAAGCATGGAAAGTGTATGCCTTATCCTTCAGCTGGAAAAACCTAACAGTATATGCCTTTCCTCCACTGCCTCTCCTCCCCAAGGTACTCCTAAGGGTCAGACAAGAGAAGCCAAAAATTATACTGATTGCCCCAGACTGGCCACGCCAGCACTGGTACCCAATCCTAAAGAACTTGTCTCAAGGTCCAGCCTGGACATTCTCAAATTCCTCACTTACTGACCCAACAAAACAATCCGATCCTGCACAGCTAACTCAGGACCGTAAATCTGGCAGCATGGCGGATAATGTAGCCATTCAGAACACTCCTCTCTCCAAAGCTGTAGTGGATGTTATTTTGGAGGTCAGGAGGCCCAGTACCAGAAAATCTTATGCAGAAAAATGGAAGCGATTCTGTGCTTGGAACCAGGCACAAGGAATTGACACGTTTTGTACCAAATATTCCTCTGATTTTACAATACTTAACTGAGATGTTGGACAAAGGCCTATCCTTTTCATCAATTAAGATCCATGCCTCTGCCATTTCAGCCCATTACAATACGGAACCACCTATCTTTTCTCATCCCTAGGCAGTACCTTAGAGGGGCCAAAAACATAAGACCTCCAAGGAGAGCACGAATACCTGCATGGGACCTCAGTTGTCTTGGAAAAACTCACTGCCTTCTTTTGAGCCTGCCTCAACAGCTGATATAAAATTCTTATCCTGGAAAACAGCTCTGCTCCTAGCAATAACCTCTGCAAGATGAGTCTCGGAGTTACAGGCACTCATGACTGTGGAACTTTTTATCATTTTCCATCCAGACAGGGTTTCTCTGAGGACAAACCTGACATTTATGCCTAAGGTGGTGTCCAGTGTGGCCCTTAAACAAACCATTCACTTGCCTACCTTTTGTCCGAACCCACAGAACAAGGGTGAGAGACTTCTGCATTCTTTGGACATACACAGACAGCTACTCTTCTACTTAGACAGAACTAAAGCTTTCAGAAAGACTGAGCAACTTTTAGTGGCATATGCTGCAGAATCACAAGGAAAGGCTATCTCAAAACAGACTACTTCAAAATGGATAGGCCATTGCATTCGTTTCTGCAATTCACAACATGGCAAATCTGTGCCTAAGGGCATTAGGCCACATTCAACCAGAGCAGCAGCCTTCCTCAGAGTACCAAGCAAAGACATCTTAGAGGCTGTAAATTGGAGTTCTGTGCACAATTTTACAAAGCACTACCACTTACCTGTCTACTCTAAATCCAGAGCAGGCTTTGCCACTGCAGTTCTGCTTGGCCTCATAGCCTCTCCTACTTCTACTTCTATTTAGCCCCAGCCACCCTTCCTCAACTTTGGGATTTAACCCAAGAGTAATGACTGCAACAGTGAAACACTAACATAGTACAGTTGTGCACCTACCATAAATGTAGATGTTCGAGTGTATTCACTGTTGCAGTCCAGGTTACCCTCCCACCATCCCCCTTTCCTTTGCTGGGTCTTATCTTTACTTCTCTATTCTATACAACCTATGTGGTGTACTTGCTTGTAGATGAAGGAAATGATTACCTTAGTGCATGCATGTTTGTTGGCATAATTTTTAGCCTACCATTTTGGGGGCACCTGACACCTGGGGCAAGAAAAACTGAAGAAAATGGTGTTGGCTGCATCTTTTATACCCCTGGCGCACTGACGTCAGGGAAGAGGCGACAGCAACCGACGTCGGACCAAGACTTTGGAATTCAGGCCAACTGTGGGTAGCCTGCCAGGATAACCCAAGAGTAATGACTGCATCCGTGAGTACACTTGAAAAATCTACATTTATGGCAGGTACACAACTGTACTTTTCCTTACTTGGACTACTGGCTTATAGCTGCTCCGACCAGGCATCTGCTGATAAAAGCATGAGATTACATACTCCAGCTGTGCTCTCACATGGGAATTGCTGTCAATCACAACAAATCTAGGTTAGAACGATCTCAAGTATTAGAGTTCTTAGGGGCTTTGTTCAATATAGTATTATTGGCAGCCTTCCTTTCCTTACCAGGAGTATAGACTACTTGATTTTAAGTCAAAAAGATAATCCAAAGTTGTTCTGTCAACTTGATTGATCCTCCAAGTCTTGGGGTCAATGTCTGCTGCTATAGTTTTGGTTCCATTGGCAAGATATGAGAATTCTTCAGTGGACCCTAGCAACTCGGTGGTCTTTTCTGCACCAGCCTTTGTTCACCTGAATCAGAGTAACTCAGGCACGCAAAAATTACCCCTAGTGGTGAATTCACTCTGATCAGATTTTGCAAAGCTTGCCCTTTCATCCTTCCTTAGCCGAAGGCCATAGTGACCACGGATGCTTCCCAAATTTGGGGGGGGGGGGGGACACTTCTAGGGAAAGGCGATCCAAGAACACCTGGTTCCCCGAAAAGGCTAACATGCATATCAGTGTCCTAGAAATAAGCCAGTACTCCTGTTGCAGGCCTTCCAAGACTCTTTGTGGAACTATTGTGATTCAGATGTGCAATGTCTGTGGTCTGGTACATCAACGCAGAGGAACCAGATCTTAACTCCTTCTGTAGAGCAGCTGTGAGTGTGTGGCACTGGGCAATCTCATCCCATCGATTTTTGACAGCAGCACTTATTCTGGGAAAATCCAAGGTGATAGCAGAAAAGTTGAGCAGGTCCGTTTTATTTCCTCATGAGAAGTCGTAACATGGGAGTTGTGGAAGAGAGAAGTTCTTCATCTCACATTGCTGCAGTCCTTACATATGGGTAGTCCGCTGTCCTCGGTCGGCCCGAATACCAAAGTATTAGGCTGACGTCGGTCATGGGCGCCTAGATCTGACATCAGAGCGTCAGGGTATAAAAGCGCATGACTGACGTCATATCCTCAGTCTTTTTTTGCCGCATGGTCCGATGCAGAAGCAGCATTGCAAGTGCCGTTCGGCATTCTGAAATTTTCGTATTCTGAGTTTCAGACCGAATCCAAGTTGGGCTAAGTACCCCGTTGGGGAATATTTTTGTTTTTTCTTGCCTCAGTTAATTCCGGATGTCAGAAAAAGTGAATAATTGTATTTCTTGTGGGAAACAGATACCGCATAGGGATTATCACTCTCTTTGTATTCCTTGTTTGGGACCTGAGCACGCGTAGTCGGTGTCGCTTTGTGCTAGGTTTAATAAGCGCACCATTAAACGTAGGTTAGATTGCGCTAGGCTTGTCTTCGGTAAGCGGTGTAATTATAATATGCCGTCGGATCCTCCGACACCCGCTACCGCGAAGAAGCGCAAAGACAAATCTTTAAAGTCCAGGCAGGATGAGTCGTCCGTTCCGGACGCCGGTTCTTTAGAAACTACGGTGGAATCTGTGGATCCGGCCGAGGTTTCAGTTGAGTCTCAGGGGGAGACTTTAATTTTGCAAGATGTGGCCTCTCAGGAGTCAGGTCAGGCTGAGGGGGCCTCTCAGGTTGCTGTTCTCCCTTCCTTGCCTAAGGTGGTTAGGCCTTCTCCTTCTGTCTCTAAGGCTCCTTCCAAAGGCAGGACTGGTTTGCCTTCCACTGGTGTCAGTCCTAGTTCTGCAGGTTCTGTGCCTAAAAAACACATGCTTAAAATGGCAGAAGATTTGATTTCTTTGATCAGAGGTTCTATGCCCCCTCCTGATAAGAGGCCTAGGGTGGAGCCAGAGGTGGAAAGTTTGGATCAGGCTTCAGATGACTCAGAGTCTTCGGCTGAAGACATTCAGGATTTTCCTCCTTATTCTGATTCTGATGCAGAGGATTCCACTCCTTCTGCTTCTCCTCCAGAGGATTTTTCTTTTTCAGAAACCCTACATTCTATGCGGGAGCATTTTAAATGGGAAGGTCAGGATTTCTCAGATTCCCGGAAGAGGCTTAGGGAATTTTTGTTTTTACCACAACATAGGCCCTTGGCTATACCTCCTGTTTTGGATGTTGTTCAAGACGTTTTCTCCGAGGCTTCCCTTACTCCAGACTCTCTGCCTCCTGCGCCAGTTAAGCTGGACAGGTATTACAGGGTGCCTGAGGCTCATAAATATCTGTATAAGAGTCCAAGGGCTGACCCAGAAACTATTAGCCAGGGACCTAAGGGTGTCAGGGCTTCTGTTGTAAAGAATCCGGTTCCTATAGATAAAGAGGCTAGAGCTTTGGATAGATGGGGTAAAAAGGTGTATACCTCTTCCACTTTAGCAATGAGGGCTTTCAATTGCCAGTTTCATATGTTGAAGTATCAGAATTTCCTCCTTACTCAACTAAAATCTAAAGTGGATGCTTTGGCAGAGGGCATAGAGTGTAAGGAATTACAGGATTTGGTACATGTCTCTGAACAGGTGGGTAAGCATTCTTTGCAGTGTGGTTTTGATGCTTTACAGGCTTCTTCCAGGGTGGCTGCCACTGGTTCAGTTATTCGCAGGCACGCCTGGCTTAAGGATCAGAATTTGTCAGAGCATGTTAAAACTAGAATTTTGGATGCTCCTTTACAGTCTGAAGTTTTGTTTGGTTCTCCTGTGGAGTCGGTCTTGAAGAAAATGGAAGACAAGGCTAAGTCTATGCAGACTGTTAAAGATTTTTTGCAGGTGCAGCCTCCTAAGTTTAGCAGGAATTGGCCTACTAAGGGGTGGGCTTATCCTTCTTCTGATTCTCAGTCTAGGGGTAGATCTAGACGTTTGTAGGGGCAGAGCTCAGAGTACTTTCAGGCCGAGAACATGGAGTTCACCTGCACAATCTACAGGTGAGGGCAGGGGCCAGTCCTTTCGTAAACAGGCCCAATGACCTGCATTTTCAGCTGCCAGATTCTTCTTGCCTGGCAGCTCCTTTGGGAGGAAAGTTGGCACTCTTCAAGCAAAACTGGCTTTTAGTCACCCAGGACAAATGGGTATTGGACATTATAGACCGAGGCTACAAGTTTTATTTCCATACATTGCCTCCTTTCAAAGGCATGCCAGACGTTCCTCCTCAGCAA
Organism: Protopterus annectens; assembly: GCF_019279795.1. NCBI lineage: Eukaryota > Metazoa > Chordata > Ceratodontiformes > Protopteridae > Protopterus > Protopterus annectens. The sequence continues at coordinate 257,030,026 of NC_056743.1, forward strand.
AGGGTAGAGGCTCACAAGCAGATTTCTTTACTTCTTCAAATGGGAGCTATACAGCAGGTCCCTCTGTCAGAAGTGGGCCTAGGATTTTATTCTCGCCTGTTTCTAGTACCAAAGAAAGGAAACACGTGGAGGCCGATTTTGGATTTATCTACCCTCAACACATACCTGGACATTCCAAAATTCAAAATGTTGACGTTGCAACAACTTTTACCTCTGTTTGGCAAAGATCACTGGATGGTAACTCTGGATCTCAAAGAGGCTTATCTTCATGTTCCTATCAGGCCCAGTTGCAGGATGTACCTGCGTTTTCGGGCTGGAACTTTACATTATCAGTTCTCTGCATTGCCCTTTGGCTTATCTACTGCACCCAGGGTGTTCACAAAGGTTCTGGCTCCAGTGATAGCCTTCTTCAGGTTGAGAGGAATACAAATTTATCCTTATTTGGACGATTGCCTGATTCTTGCTCAAGACAAGTACGAACTTCATCATCTACAGTATGTGATGGCAGTGTTAAGGTGCCTAGGGTATTCTGTGAACGAAACAAAGTCCAGTCTAGTACCCTCTCAGGAAATGTGCTTTCTGGGTGTGAGACTGAATACAGCTTCCCAGATGGCTTTTTTGACCCCGGACAAGCAAAAGAACCTTACTCTTTACTTCCATCAATTGTCTCTACAGTCCAGGCTGACTGCAAGGACAGTCCTTCAAGCCTTGGGGTTCATGGCATCTTGTATTCTGGTGCTTCCCAATGCCAAACTGCATATGAGGAAGCTTCAGTGGTATCTCAAAAATGTATGGACACAACACTGCCAAGATCTGGACACTGTCATTCAAATAATACCTTGCATTCAAAAGGAATTTTTGTGGTGGGCTCAGGAATGTCACCTAAACAAGGGACTCTCTGTGACCCGACCAGAGGCGAGTCAGATTTTAACGACAGATGCCTCGGACAAGGCTTGGGGAGCACACCTCAATGGAAAATGGGTTCAAGACACGTGGCCTGCCAGACTTCAACATTTGCATATCAACTTGAAGGAGATGTTAGCAGTCCAATTTGCATTGATGGCTTTCAAGGATTTACTTCACCCAGGGCAAGTGTTGATTCAAACAGACAACACAACTGTCATGTGGTACATCAACAAGCAAGGGGGAACCCATTCGTACCCTCTTTGCAGGCAAGCAATGATTTTGTGGGAGACTGCTCTCAGTTTACACCTCAATCTTCAGGCAAGGTTTCTGCCAGGAGCACAGAACTCCTTAGCAGATGTTTTGAGCAGACAGATAGTGGATCCCCACGAGTGGAAATTGGATCCTCATGTATTTCGAAAGTTGACAGTAATATGGGGAACTCCAGACATAGATCTGTTCGCTTCTCCACTGAATTTCCAGTTGCCAAAGTTTTGCACAAAAATGTTTCATCCCACAGCTTGGAAAGTGGATGCTCTATCATTCAGTTGGAGCAATCTTCACGTCTATGCCTTTCCACCTCTGCCTCTCCTCCCCAAGGTACTCTTGAAGGCCAGACAAGACAAGCCATCCATGATTCTAATAGCTCCGGATTGGCCTCGACAGCACTGGTACCCACTGCTGAGAAGTTTAGTACGGGAGCCTCCATGGCCTTTGCCTTCGATTCCGCACCTTTTGTCACAGGAGGGCAATCATTTCCTCAATGTCAGGATTCAGTCCCTACATCTAACAGCCTGGCATATTCTGTTCTAGACCCTGGAGGGTCTCAGCTTCCACAACAAGTTTTGAATGTTATTTTGGAGGCCAGAAGGCCTAGTACAAGGAAAGTTTATGCTGATAAATGGAGGAGGTTTTTTATTTGGAGCAAAGCGAAGGACTTTGATGTTTCCAAGCCTGATTTAGGTGTTTCTCTTCAATATCTTACAGAATTATTAGACAAAGGTTTGTCTTTCTCCTCTATAAAGGTTCATGCTGCAGCCATTTCTGCTCACTATGACTGTGACCCTCCATTATTCTCTCATCCTTTGTTTAAGCAATTTCTTAGAGGGGCAAAGAACATAAGACCCCCACGTAGAGCTCCTACTCCTGCTTGGGATCTCAATTTTGTGTTGGAAAAACTTACTTTACCACCTTTTGAGCCTGCAGCTACTGCCGAGTTAAAGTTTTTGTCCTGGAAGACTGCTTTTTTGTTGGCCATTACGTCTGCAAGAAGGGTTTCTGAATTACAGGCTCTTATGGCAGTTGAACCCTTCCTAATTTTTTCATAAGGATAGGGTATCTTTGCGTACTAATCCTACTTTTATGCCTAAAGTGGTTTCTAATGTGGCCTTGAACCAAACTATTCATTTGCCTACTTTTTATGCAGACCCCCAAAATAAAGGGGAGAAAATTTTGCACACTTTGGATATTCACAGGCAGTTGCGTTATTATTTGAGCAGAACTAAAGGGTTCAGACAGTCTCAGCAGTTGTTTGTTTCTTTTGCTTTGGGTTCTCAGGGAAAACCTGTTTCAAAACAAACTATTTCTAAGTGGATTGGTTTTTGTATTGCTTTCTGTTATTCCCATCATGGTAAGGAGATTCTGGCTGGAATCAGGCCTCATTCCACTAGGGCTACTGCCACTTCTACAGCTTTTTTAAGGGGAGTAGCTACTAAAGATATTTTGGAAGCAGCTACTTGGAGTTCAGTGCATACTTTTTCTAAACATTACCACCTTCCTCTTTATTCTAAATCTAGGGCTGGATTTGCCAATGCAATCTTACAGGGCATTTTGGCAGCTCCCAATGCTTTATGATTTTGCCAGCCTCCCTTTACCTCTGCTTTGGGATTCTACCCATATGTAAGGACTGCAGCAATGTGAGATGAAGAACATAGTACAGTTTTGTACCTACCATAAATGTAGATGTTCGAAGATCCACATTGCTGCAGTCCAATTTACCCTCCCTCCTTCCCCTCTACAGTTTGGATTGGTTGTATGGTTTGGGTGGTAGCTGTTATTTGTACATGTTTTTTTTTTTTGGGAAGTATTCTATTTTTGGCTGTGGCCTTTCTTTTTAGGGCCTTCTGACATCTGGGGCAAGAAAAGACTGAGGATATGACGTTGGTCATGCGCTTTTATACCCTGACGCTCTGATGTCAGATCTAGGCGCCCATGACCGACGTCAGCCTAATACTTTGGTATTCGGGCCGACCGAGGACAGCGGACTACCCATATGTAAGGACTGCAGCAATGTGGATCTTCGAACATCTACATTTATGGTAGCTACAAAACTGTACTTTTCTGCCAGTGGGACCAACCTTGCTGTAACCTATTTGCATGTCCCCTCAACTGCAGCAGGATGTTCTCGTGTTTCACTGTTGTAGTCATCGCACTTGGGTTATCTGCCTGCAGGTAGCCCTCAGTCGGCCCGAATTCCAGAGACTTGGTATTTTTGCATCGGATGCTGTCGCTTCTTCCATGACGTCAGGTCTTCAGGGGTATAAAAACAGGCAGCTGACACCATTACAACAGTCTTTCTTGCTGAGGAGCCCGAAGCAGAAGCAGTTCGCAAGTGCCAGTCAGCCACTACCTGAATTTTTTGTTTTAGAGTTGAATAATCCTCAAGTCTTCTAAAGCGAAGTATCCTGTTGGGGATCCTTTTTTCTTGCTCTAACAGATGTCAGAAAAAGTTAACAATTGTCTTGCCTGTGGAAAGCAAATACCTCACAGAGATGTTCATTCTTACTGCTTCACCTGTTTAGGCCCAGACCACGACGTCCCTCGCTGTCGATTTTGTGCCTTAACGCCCAAACTATTCGTCATCGGGCTATTTTTGTCACTAAATTCTTTCACTCTCAATCTCCATTTTCTGAAATGGCTTCGGTAAGCCATCTGACTACCGATCTTCTGAAAAAACATAAAGATAAAGACAGGGACAGAAAGCATAGGTCCAAAACTGCCGACGATGCGTCCATTAAGCTAGTCACCAGTCCACCTGTACTCGGTGAGGCGCCTTTGCAGCCCCTGGTGCCCGCTTCTATGGATTTGCAGGCCTCTGCTGACTCCCATTTGGAGTCCGATGTGCCGCGAGATGCTTCTTCGACTTTGGAACCAGCGGATGTCTCTACCTTAGATGGATCTGGAGCTGCTGTGCAGGCACTAGCTTCTGAGGGAGTTTTTCATCCTACAGATGTTCAAATCAAACTGACTTTAACCAAAACTACTGAGTTTCTTAGGCCCAGAGTATGCAGTGCACCTAGAAAACCAACCAAAGCGCATGCTCAGGCACCCATGCCACAAAAACAAATGCTTAGAATGGCTGAAGACCTTATGCTGATTAGGGGAAGCCGGCCTTCCCCAACTAAGAGACAGACTCCAGTCCCCTTCAGGTTCTACAGACCAGGAGTCCGATGACTCTGACCTTTCTGATTATGAAGACATGCCCTTATCCGCCTATGAGGATTCAGATGCAGAGGAATTCATTCCCTCTGCCTCCCCTCCAGCGGATTTCTCTTTTGGTGGCTTTCCGAACAAAACAATGGGGTGCCTCCTCTTCCAAATCTGGAAACAATGACACCTCCCTACGGTAAGCATTCTCAATGACTTCCGTTTACACTTACCAAGCACTTACCTTTTAGCCGCCCCTTTGGGAGGAAAACTGGCTCTTGATGCAAGAAACTGGCTACTTATAACCCAAGACAGATGGGTTTTAAATATAGTATCCTAGGGATACAGATTTCATTTCCACACGTTGCCAATTCCAAATGGATGGCCAGACCTGCCCCCAAATCAGTGGGAAGAGGCCCAGAAACAAGTACTTTCCCCCATGAGCATGGGGGCTATTCAAGCAGCACCAGAAGAGAAGAGACAAGGTTTCTATTAAAGACTTTTCCTGGTACCCAAAAAAGACACATCATTGCGTACAAGCTGCTACCTGGAGCTCAGTTCATAGATTCACCAAACATTACCATTTACCACTTTTCTCTAAACCCAGAGCTGGCTTTGCCACGGCTGTCCTGCAGGGCCTTATAGCTGGTCCTAATGCTGTATAATTCCCTCCAGCCAACCATAGCTTTGGGAATCTACCCAAATGTAATGACTGCAACAGTGAAACACGAAGAACATAGTGCAATTGTGTACACTTACCATAAATGTAGATGTTCGAGTGTATTCACTGTTGCAGTCAGTTGCAGTCATGGTTACCCTCCCTCCAGCCCCCTATTTTTCTCTGGCTATACCTCTACTTTATTTCACTATGCTTAAAACCCTTTTGATGCATTTCCTTTTGGATTGGAGGTATATTTTTTGTTAATTTTATTTGTTCCCCATTTAGGGGGCAGCTGACATCTTGGGCAACAAAAACTGATGTAATGGCATCGGCTGCATGTTTTATACCCCTGACGACCTGACGTCATGGAAGAAGGGACAGCAACCGACGCAGGACCCAAGACTTTGTTAATTAGACCAACTGAGGGCAACCTGCTAGCAGATTACCCAAATGTAATGACTGCAGCAGTGAATACACTCGAACATCTACATTTATGGTAAGTGTAGACAACTGTACTTTCTTCCCCCCTACCCATAATACACCACCACTACCTTTCAACCCTCCGATCTCATTTGCCTCTGCTTCCACCGCATCATGATTCTTGAGCTCAAAGTTGTGAGTAGGTCTTTTTCAAAAGTTATTAGTATTTTGTGTGTGCTGGTAGCATAGGTTTCCTCCCTTCCTCTCCTTTACTGGTGCGTCGAGTGTAGGTATTTCTGTCTTTGTTTTAGGTAGTTTGTAGTAGTTTAGACTTCTCCCCTCCCCCCTTCAGCCTTCTGTGTACTTGTGGTTCTGAGTGTGTGGTGAATGGAGTGCGTCTTCAAAGGTTTTTTCTTGTTTAGTGAGGTATGGCTGATCTTCCTAAACAGGTCTTTAAAAGATGCACAGAGTGTGGCCACAAACTGTCGCCTGCTGATGGCCACACTCTGTGTGCTTTGTTTGGGTGTGGCCCATTTATCTGCTGACTCTAGTATTTGCGCTGGTATTAAACCACGCACCCTTGAGGATGGTAGGGCGAAACTACATGTTCTTCATGTTATACTGTTGCAGTCATCACATTTGGGTTACCTGCCTCAGTCGGCCCAGATACCAGACACTTAGTATTTCTGTGTCGGTTGCTGTCGCTCCAGAACTGACGTCAGATCATCAGGGGTATAATAACCGGCAGCTGACGCCATTACATCAGTCTTTCTTGCAGAGTAGCCCGAAGCAGTAGCAGTTGGCTTATTCCGTTATTTCTCCCCCAGTGACCAGCCTAAGTAAAGCAGGTGCTGGACGTCATTCTTGAAGCCAGAAGACCCCATACAAGGGAATTCTATGCTGATAAGTGGAAAAGGTCAGCCACTACCTGAGTTTTCATTTCCAAATTGAATCATCCTGAAGTCTTCTAAAGTTAAAACCCCGTTGGGAATCCTTTTTTGTTGTTTTAACCCAGGGGTTCCCGATGTGTGAGCTGCGGCACCCTGGGGAGCCCCGACTTCCTCACGGGCACTGCAAACTGATACCCTTCATTTATTATTTGTTACTTTTTTTTCTTTTGTGTTTTTTAATTTTCGTGTTTTTTTTGAGCTGGCGTCATCACGTCCGCGATGACGTCAGCTCTGTCAGGGCTACCAGCCTGTCGGAATTGAGCAAGGCCTTCCATCTGCTGTTTTGAACTGAAATTAAGTAGGTGGGTTCAGAGCTCTGCTACACAGCATCTGAATGATAAACGTGTGAAAATGTTTGACTGCCATGACATCCGAAGAAGACAGGACAAAAACATTAAATTTATAATGCGAGGTAGATACTGAAATGAAACCTAGGTGTTACTGCTCTAAGGAAGACGAGGATTTAATACACAATGCTTGATTTTGCTTTGTAGACTGAAGAATTACTGTGACACAATCTTTAACCCAATGGCAAGATAAAGTTTTAGTGGTTGGAAGAGAAATCATGTAATCCAGTGTCTGCATGTGGAACAAGTGAGTACTAGGAAACTGGGAGACAATAAAATGACCGTGAAAATAGCTCATGAATTTAGCTTCTGCGGTTGTAATGCGAACTGCAAAATGTATAATTTTCTACTATCCAGTAAATGAGTAAAACAAAATGATTGATTTCATACAAAATTCTATTCTATGAAGCCTAAGCAGCTCATTTATCATGCACAACTGTGTGTGCTATATTTACATTGCATTTCCCCAGTCAGTAAACGTGTGTGTGTGTGTGTGTGTGTGTGTGTGTGTGTGTGTGTGTGTGTGTAAGGTATGCAGTGGTATGCCTTATTTATGTGTATATTTGTTGGATAGAAAATAAGAGCAGCAAAAACAAAAGAATATACACATGCTCACGTACGCGCACACCCACAAAAATACACACTTACAGGAGTATATGAATACAATATATGACAAGTAGAGAGATGGAAGTGAGTGCTCTTCTGTGATGCACTCACTACACCTCATATTTGTCATATGTACATTATTAACATCAGACATGCACATTTTGTAATATTCTCCAACATGTCTGGCAAAAATTCTGATTGTACTACTAGCCTGCATTGATCCACTACAGCTAGAAACCAGGGCAAGTTATCCATGTTTTATGGATCCTGCAGTAGAATAGTTATGAGTATAATGCCTACATCTGAAATAGTGTTGAAATCAAGGCGATACATTTCATATTATCCCTTGTTACCACTCTGGTTAATGTAGTCTGGCTGTAAAAACATGCCTGCTCACCCATTGTTTAGTTTTGGCATTACAGAATGTTATCAGACTCGCACCATTTATTACATATGTTTTCAGCACACATCTGTTCTTACTATCACACTTACTGCTAACTTTGCCTGACAAGTTGAAACAGACTGCAGTTTGGTTAACTAGGTTAATGTACAAAACACACCATTTGCTGTAGCAATTCAAAAGAGGCATCAGTGCTTTTCAACTTGGATATAATTTGTTCATTTTCTGTTCAGATTTTCAAGTGGGAATCTTAAACGCCATTTTTAATTAAGTAACATTTCATATGTTGGAGTTCTGTTTCAAGAGGTACTATGTAACAAGGAATGATGCACTGCTGAGAATACTTGTAAATATTGTTTAGACTTTTGTTGTGCATTGCAGTCTCCTTGGAACGTGTCTTGGGAAGTCTCCCTTACCTAGTGTTCTCACCTGGTTATCAAAATTATTACATTTGCTAATGTGTGTGTGTATGATATATATATATATATATATATATATATATATGTGTATATATATATACATATATATATATATATATATATATATATGTATATATATATATATATATATATATATATATGTATATGTATATATATATATATATATATATATATATATATATGTATATATATATATATATATATATATAAATAAAATGGATCTTCGACTTGAACGAAAGTTCAATGGTCCGAATTCACAGTCACCGAACACACTTTAACGAAAGCGCTTTCACTGAAAACGCACTTTTCGTTAGTGTTAAAAAAAAAAAAAATACATTACATTTACGTTTTTGCAAAGGGGCAAGCCCCCTTGCAACCCCCCCCCCCCCCACACTCTCCTACTTCAATATTCTCACTCCGAGGTCACACTACAGTGGGGAAAAGGGAATTTTCCCTTATCCCCACTGTAGTGTGATCTCCGCAACAGGCATACTTATGCGAAAGTGCTTCGGTGAAAAACACTTCTGTGCAAATATGCCCAGCCAAATCTGTTTTGGTGATGTTGCCGTTCGGGGATCCATATGGATCCCATATATATTTGGGGGGTGTGTGTGTGTGTGTGTGTGTGTGTATATATATATATATATATATATATATATATATATATATATAGAGAGAGAGAGAGAGAGATAGATATATATGTATATATATAGAGCGATATAGATATATAGAGATGTATATAAAATATATGTATATATATTTATATATATGTATGTATATATATATATATATATATATATGTATGTATTTATATGTATATTTTTTAATTTGTTTCATTTTAAATTTATCATTTTTTTCTTAGCATATAGGAAGCCAACTGCTAAGTTAGTCATGTATGCCTCAGCATAATTTGAAAGTCCTTTAGAAATTAAATTGGCTCTGTCACTTTATTCCATTTCAGGTTGTTATAGATGTGGATCTTTCTTGCGGGCACAACAAAAGTATTGAAATTGTGCTATTTTGTTAATTCAGCTTTATTCGCTCTTCTCTGCTGCTAAGGCATATTAATCTTCAAAATTTGTGTTTTTGTGGTTAACCACTACCCTTTGTGATCATTATATTCATGAAGAACAGCATTAAAACGTATTGACCATACTATTTTTCTTACGTTTCCAGCATGGTACACAAGTGCAGAGTCTCCTTTTTTTCTCATTGCCGAATTCTTGTGGTCACAGGTTGTTTTCCGAGGTGGAACTTGGAAAGTAGTGCTTCACCTACAAGCATATTTGAGGGCATAATGTAAAATAACCTTGGTGACATTATCATAGGGGAAAACATGAAGAGCATCCTTAGATTTTAATGGGAGTTATGACCATGCATGTGCAAAAGATGTGTTCATTAAAATCTATGGATGAACTTCATAGTATTTCTTCATTGTTGTCACTGAGGGATATACTAATTGCATTTGACCCATGGTTAGATAAATAATTTAGAAAGCTTTTTATTAAAGGAAAAAAAACTGTTTAAATAAATGAGGAAAGAGAAGGATAAAAATGCATTGTGGCAGTCAGCACATTAAGATGCTAAGATGCATCTGCAAATATGACTAATACATTTCAGGCATCTCAAAATACGGATCTAAAGTGACTTGTAGTTGAAGTAAAATGTATTTATAGACTTAGCCACATGAGTTATTTTGTGACTTTTGGTAGTCATGGAGCACAGTTAAATTTTACTGTTTTGCATCTGATGGGTGCTTATTGTTTTGTTTAACACACTGACAAAGGTTTCATTGAAATGAGTGACAGTTTCATCCCGGAGCAGAGAGTTTAGTATTTGCCAATTATAATGTTTAAGTTTGATATGAAGGTGTCACTGTTAAATTGTGTAAAAGTTGTAGTGATGTTTTTTGTGGCATGACTTTCTTCCTACAAGTTTTGGAAGGTGATCTCTAAGAGAGTTTGAAAGGGTGCAAATACATGCAATTTTATTTGGGTTGGATGTAAGAGTTCAGTCAAAGATTTTTTTTTTTTATGGTTTGACAAAGCCCTATAATATGCACTTTGAGTGCTACCGAGGGGTGCACCTTGGGAAAACCTGGATTCAGCAAGGGAGCCGAGAATCGAAAAAGTTTGGGAACCACTGCTCTAACCGATGTCAGAAAAAGTTAACAATTGTCTTGCCTGTGGAAAGCAAATACCACACTGAGATTTCCATTTTTACTGCATCACCTGTTTAGGCCCAGACCACGACATACCTTGCTGTTGGTTTTGTGCTTTGTTCAACGGCTGAACTATTCTTTGGGCCCTTATTCTCACTAAGTACTTTTGCTCTCTATCTCCATATTCCGAAATGGCTTCGGTAAGCCATCCAACTACCAAACTTCTGAAAAAACATAAGGATAAAGTCAGAGACAGACCGCACAGGTCCAAAACTGCCGGCAATGCTTCTGTTAAGCTAGTCCCCAGTTCGCCGGTACTCAGTGAGGCCCTTTCCCAGCCCCTGATGCCCACTTTGGATGAGCAGGCCGCTACCGAGACCCATTCGGAGTCCGTTATGCCTTGAGACTTCTCTTTGACTACGGAACCTGCGGATGTCTCTACATTGGATGGGTCTGGAGCCGCTGTGCAGGCACCGGCTTCCGAGGAAGTTCTTAGTACTACCGATATTCGACTCAGACTTCTTCTTTCACGTCTTCAGTTCTAAAACTACCAAGTTTCTAAAGCCAAGAGTATGAGCTACGCCTAAAAAACCGACCCAAACACAAGCACCTGCTTCCTTGCCACAACATCAAATGCTTAAAATGGTAGAAGACCTTGTTTTGTTGATTAGGGGAAGCCAGACTTCCCCTGCTAAGAGAAAGAAGATCAGTCCCCCAGCAGCTTTAACAGAGTCCAGTGACTCTGAGGTTTCTGAATATGAAGACATGCCTTTATCTGCTTGTGAGGATTCAGATGCAGAAGAATCCATTCCCTCTGCTTCCCCTCCAGAGGATTTTTCCTTTGGTGAAACCCTACATACTTTAAGAGAGCATTTCCACTGGGAATGCCAAGACTGTACTCAGTCCAAAAAGACTGAAAGAATTTTTAGATTTGCCACAACATAGATCTTTAGTAATCCCTCCAATTCTGGATGTTGTGGAGGATGTCTTTATGGATTCCAGTCTAACTCGTGATACCTTATCCCCTGCTCCAAGGAAACCAGACAGTTACTACAGAGTCCCTGACTCTCACAAATTTATTTTCAAAAATCCTACTGCTGACCCAGATGTCATTTCCCAGGGGCCTAAAGGTATAAAAGCAACTACAGGTAAGATTCCCACCCCTTCAGACAGAGATTTCCGAGCTCTAGACAGATGGGATAAAAAAGTATACACCTCTGCAACTCTCGCCATTAGGGCATTGAATTGCTAGTTTCACATGCTGAAATACCAACAACATATTATGGAACTTATTAAGCAAAAATTATTTACCTTTACAGACTGTGCAGAAAATAAAGAATTACAAGAACTTATGCATTCTGCAAGCCAAGTGAGCAAGCATACTTTGCAGTGTGGCTTTGATGCCCTAGAAGCATCTTGCAGGGTTTCAGTCACTAGTTCTGTACTGAGAAGGCATGCTTGGCTTAAGCAGCAGACCTTGCCAGACCATGTGAAATCAAAATTACTAGACGCCCCTTTGAACAAGGACAATCTGTTTGGCACAAAAGCACAGGAGGTTCTAAAAAAGATGGAAGAAAAAGCTAAATCTGTGCAGACAGTCAAAGATTTTTTTGCAAGTACAGCCTCCTAGATTCAGTAAGCATTGCCCCTCAAAACATTGGTCCTTTCCAGACCCCTCAAGGCCATCTCAAACTAGACCCAAGGGAAACAGACCCCCCCCCCCCAGATTACAGTTTCAGGGCATGCAGAGATCTAAGCAATAGAGTGCCTCCACTTCTAAAACGGGGAGTGCTAAGCCACCTTTTTACGGAAAGAATTCACAATGACTTATCTACCCCACTCCTCACGTCTGCCCAAGTGTCCATGCCTCTAGGAGGAAAACTTGCCCATCATGCAGAAAACTGGACCTCCATCACCAAAGACTAATGGGTCCTCAACACTGTATCTTAGGGGTGCAAATTTTACTTCCACTCACTGCCAATCCCGAAAGGGTTCCCAGACCTTCCTCCAAACCACTGGGCAGAGGCACAAAACCAAGTTCAATCCCTGCTCTCCATAAGGGCAATTCAACCTGTTTTTGCAAAACAAATAGGTCAAGGGTTTTATTCCATTCTTTTCCTTGTACCCAGAAAAGAGGGCACTTGGCTCACAATCCTATATCTTTCCATTATAAACACCTTCCTGCTGGTACCAAAATTCATAATGCTCACCCTTCAGCAGCTTCTTCCTTTGCTGTCCAAAGATGCCTAGTTAGCCACCCTAGACCTAAAAGAAGCCTATCATGGACTTATTTAGGAAATACCTATGTTACAGGGCAGCATCTGTGCATTATCAGTTCTCTGCACCTCCCTTTGGCTTATCCACTGCTTCCAGAGTATTCACAAAATGCCTGGCTCCAGCCGTTGCTCTATTGCAGACCGAGAAAGATTCAGATTTACCTGTAATTGGACAATTGCCTGATTCAGGCAGACAGGGAAAGCTGTTGCAGCACCTGACATTTGTAAAGAACCTTCTAATCTCCCTGGGGTACACGGTCAACAAAAAGAAATCAAACTTAATCCCTAGTCAAAAGATTGTATTCCTGGGAGCAAGCTTGGACACAGCATCCAAGATGGCATTCCTTACTCCAGAAAAACGAGCCTGACATGCTACTTCTCTCAAATGGCCACCAGATCTCAGGTATCATCATGGAAAATCCTGCAGGCCCTAGGGTTCATGGCCTCCTGCATTCTATTAATTCCATATGCCAGACTGCGTATCAGGAAACTTCAGTGGTAATTAAAAAGTCTTTGGTGCCAACATTCTCAGACCTGGAAACTGTCATACCTATCATACCTTGTTTAAGGACAGAATTTCTTTGGTGGGCAGCAGCATGCAACCACAACATGGGACTTCTCTTTACTCAACACCATGCCGCACAGACCCTAACCACAGACGCATCAGGCTATGACTGGGGGTCACACCTGAACAAGTGCATTCAGGGCCACTGGAGCCCAAGTCAAATTTATCTGCACATTAACCAGAAAGAGATGCTAGCTGTTCAGCACACACTGACAGCTTTCAGATCCCTATTCTCACCAGGACCCCTGCTAATAAAAACAGACAACAGCACAGTTGTGGTACATCAACACGCAGGGGGGAAGCCACTCTGCGGACTAGCCATGACCCTGTGGAACACGGCTTTGGACATGCATATTCATCTGCAAGCTCAATTCCTGCCAGGCAAACAAAACTCTGGCAGACGACTTAAGCAGAAATCTTAGACCCACATGAGTAGCAGTTAGAACCCAGCACCTTCAGCCTTCTAATCCAGAAATGGGGGACTTCAGAAGTGGACCTCTTTGCCTTCCCCTGCAATCACCAGCTCTGCAAATTCTGAACCAGGGCTCCTCACAGCAGGTCCTGGAAAGTGGATGCCCTATCATTCCAGTGGGAAAACTTCTCAATCTATGCATTTCCCCCTCTGCCTCTTCTCTTAAGAATATTACTTAAGATAAGACAGGACAGACCAAGAGCAATCCTGATTGCCCCAGACTTGCTACGCCAGCACTGGTACCCTCTACTGCGCAGCCTGTCACTGGTGCCACCCTGACACCTACCCCAGATCCCAACCCACCTCACTCAGCAGGGGGGACAGATCTTGCATCCGCAACTGCAAACCCAGAATCTTGCAGCCTGGCTTATTTCGTTATTTCTCCCCCAGTGACCAGCCTAAGCAAGCAGGTGCTGGACGTCATTCTTGAAGCCAGAAGACCCCGTACAAGGAAATTCTATGTTGATAAGTGGAAAAGGTATTGTTTTTGGATTCAGTCTAAAGGAGAGGACACAGCACTGCCCTCCTTATCTCTAATCCTGGATTACCTAACCAATCTACTCCACAGAGGCCTATCCTTCTCCTCCATTAAGATCCTTGCCTCTACTATCTCTGCTCATTACAGCACTGAGCCCACCTCTCTTCTCTCACCCTCTCATCAAACATTTCCTGAGGGGGCAAACAACTTAAGGTCACCAAGGAGAGCACCCACCCCTGCTTGGGACTTAAACTTTGTACTGGAAAAGCTCCCACTACCCCCTTTGAGCCTACAGCGTCAGCAGTGTTAAAATTCCTCTCTTGGAAAACCGCCTTGCTTTGGCCATCACTTTACTTAGAAGAGTTTCTGAGCTACAAGTACTTAACGGCTGTGGAACCCTTCATTATTTTTCATGCTGACAGGGTCTCCCTCAGGACTAAACCCTTCCTTTATGCCTGAAGTGGTGTCCAGTGTGGCTCTCAACCAATCTAGCCATTTTCCAACCTTCTTCCCTAATCCACAAAATAAAGGGGAAAGGGTCTTGCACTCCTTGGACGTGCACAGACAGCTCAGATTCTACCTTGATTAGGACTAAGCTCTTCAGGAAATCTGACCAGTTACTAGTCAGTTTTGCACTAGGGGCATAGGGCAAGGCCATTTCAAAATAATTAATTTCCAAATGGATAGCACACTGTATCCATTTCTGCTACAAGCAGCATGGGAAACCAACCCCTCAGGGGGTCAGAACACATTACACTAGGGCAACTTCTACCTGTACAGCATTCCTCAGGGGAATTCCCTACAGGGGACATTCTGGAAGCTGCTACCTGGAGTTCTTTACACACCTTCACCAAGCATTACCACCTGCCTATCTTTTCCAAATCCATGGCATGTTTTGCAACAGCAGTCCTAGCCCTAACTTTTTGACTGCCTCCACCCTTTCTTCAGCTTTCGGAATCAACCCAAGTGTGATGACTGCAACAGTGCAACACAAAGAACATAGTGCAGTTGTGTACACTTACCATAAATGCAGATGTTGGTGTATTCACTGTTGCAGTCCTGGTTTCCCACCCTCCAGCCCCCTTGCCCCCCCTACTCTGTCTATTACTCACCCCTTACAGGGCTATTGGTATTTACTTTTTACTGGTGGTGTTTTTTTCCACCATAACTTAGCTCCCTATTTGGGGGGCTCCTGACATTTGGGGCAAGAAAAACTGAATGGTATTGGCTGCCTGTTTTTATACTGCTGACGACCTGATGTCAGTCCTGGAGTGACAGCAACTGAAGCAGAAATACTAAGTCTCTGGTTTTCGGGCCGACTGAGGGCTACCTGCTACTCAAGTGTGATGACTGCAACAGTGAATACACTCTAACATCTACATTTATGGTAAGTGTACACAACTGTACTTTATGAAGTGCCTGCTCTCTTCTATGGAGGCGTCCACCTCTTCTGCTTCGGTAACAGCTGCGGCTGTGACCACCTCTCCTTCTATACCTGTCCTTGCTTCTCCTCCCTCTCAGGCTGTGACTCATTCTCCTGCCTCTAAGCCTTTGGAAGCAGAGTGTAGAAAAGCCAGAGAGAAGGAGAGCATAGATCCGTTAACAGAAAGAGGTCCCCAGACTTTTTGGCTCCGACTGGGCCTCCAACCGAAATTCAGTTTAGGCACTGTGACTCCACTCTGCTCCGATCTCCTAGATTTTCTCCTGGAGTCGGCGGAACCCAGACCACTTTCTAGAGCCTCGGTTCTTTGACCTGCCAGGTTGGAGTCTTTGGCTTTTTTGCGGTCCACCCATAGTCTTTCTGAAATTGACATGGATAAAATGATGGGGAGATTTATTCGCACACAAATTCAGATGGGAGACTTGGTGACCTCCCTCTCCCTCGAGAGGGGGGAGTTCGCTTCACTTTTTTACACCTATATCTCCTTCTCCGATCCAACCCCTGGTTTCAGAGTACATGGTTCCGAGAGTTCCCCTTGTGAGGGGGGTCGAAGCAGATGGTACCGGTTTCCTCGATGCCGGCAGCTGCTTGGAGTTTATTGGATCTGAGGGGGTGGAGCAGTTTGTCGGCCACCTCTTCGGAGCTTCGTCTACTTTGGGCCCGGCTCCGATTCCCGTGTCAGATCCAGGGAGAGTGGTACCTTTAATGGTGTCCCAGGAAGGTCACTCTCGGCGTTCGATGTTGTGAAAGGGTTCTCTCCAATGGATCCTTGACTGTATCTTAGGACTCTGCCCCGACTCCTCCTGCTTTGTGTGTGAATCGCATCATTTTACCACAGGGACAGCCCTTGCTTGAGGAGCCCCAGTCGGTACCCCTTTAAGCAACAAGTGGTTTGCGAGCTCCCTCTGGAAAAGCCCCACTGGAGAGATTCCTCGCAAGCATATGTGCAAGTGGAGGTCTTTGGACCCCTCCCCAGGTCCCTCACTGAGGATACTGATTTGGGTGATGGGGAAGGTTCCCCCAGATCACCTAAATCTTGTGCCAGCGGGGAGTTTGGTCCGCCCAAAACCTTACTCTGATGAATCCGTGTTCCTGGAGGCTTTCGGCATGGACCGGTGTACTTCTTGGGTGTCCCCTCCCGGAAATCCATTAGTGGACTTGGTCACGTCACAGACTTGGAAGGAACCGGACACTGTGGAACCAATCCCTAAACGCCCGGACAAAATACTGAGTTACCTCTGCAGATTGACCTGGAATAAAGGCCCCCCCCCCCCATTAGATGCTATGGTGGTAGCAGCCGCCACCAAGAAGGGACTAGCTCAGGAGAGTTCTTCGGTCCACCCTCCTGATCGTGAGTCTAGGATGATGAATCCCCTAGGGAAGCAGGTTTACACATCAGTGACCTTATCTAACAGGGTGCTGAACTATCTGGCCCATGTTACCCGACTACAACGCGACCTGGTTAAGGAACTGGCTGAGTCTCCCCCAAAGTCCATGTCGCAGGAGGACAGGGCTAATTTCTCCCCCAAGGATGGCTACCTTGACAGCAGTTTCAAATCAGTCTATGCGACTCCTCTCTCATGCGACTGAAGGAGCGGCTAGGGCAGCTGGATCCAGTGTCTATGACGTATAACACCTGGCTGAGATTGTAGTTCACAGAACCCTTCAAGGAGTCTTTTGCGATTAACCTGTATGATGGCTTTTCCCTCTTTGGTAAGACGGACAGCTGTTGGAATCAGCTTCTCTGACCCTCAAAGATCCTTTTCCCGGAATCAGCGAGGGCAAAAGATGGTGTGGTTCAGAAAGTCTCTGTATTCCCAGGACAGTCAAGGCCCTTCTTCTCCTAGAGGCAGATGGGAACAGGATAGACGCTGGCCCAGCGGCAGAGGGGTCCAAGGAATTTAGTGTTTCGAGAACCATTATCGGACAGGCCCGCGCAGCAGCCCTGAGGGGTTGCCCGACTGCTCTGCAGGCAGACTGGGGTCACCTGTTCTTGCACCTGGAGGCATCGGAGTCCATGTCATCAGACTGCTGGGTGCTTTAGATCATTTCCCGAGGCTGTTCAATCCCATTTGTGCTTCTCTCTGCACCTTACAAACATCTCCCAGACGTACCACCCACGTAAAGCGAGGCAGCCGTGCTAGAGATTTCCAAGCTGCTAAAAAAAAGAGCCATTGAACCCATCCCCCCAGATCAGTCCGGATCCGGCATCTACTCAGTTCTTTTTTGTGCCAAAAAAGACACGGGACTTCAGGCCTATTCTTGACCTGTCTACTCTGAACCTGTCAGTTGCCAAAGAGAAGTTCCGGATGGTCACCTTAGTCCATCCTGCCTTACCTGCAAGAGCGACTAGATGTGCTTGTTCGACCTCCAGGACGCCTACTGTCACATAAAGATGCACAGAAGCTCCAGGAGGTTTCTCTGCTTCCATCTAGGAGCCAACCATTATCAGTTTTGAGCCTTACCCTTTGGTTATACCACAGCCCCCAGGGTGTTCACTAAAGTGATGGGACTAGTAGCTCACCTGAGGCTTCAGGTCTACCTTTGCTTGGGCGATTGGCTTCTTACTGCTCCCACCAAGCGTCTACTTTGTCGGACCAGAAACTATTTCCTATGTCTTGCACACTATGTAGGGATTACAATCAACACAGCCAAGTCTCTTCTAAACCCTGTCCAGGTTATAAAATAAATAGGAGCATGGATACTCAAGTCACAGACAGAAGTGTTCCTGACTTAAGAGAGAGTTAGAAATTTGAGGATGTATGTCGCTTTAATTTAACGATCTCATCTTCCCTCAGCAGACTCAGTTTTAAGGGCTCTAGGTTCTATGGCAGTGACCATAACACTTCTTCCATCCACTCGCTTACATATGCAAGCGCTACAGTGGATTCTAGCGGTGCAGTGGTCTTGGTTCGATCTTCCATTGTCGCACCCGATACAAATCAGCAAAGTCTGCAGGCCATCCCTTCCATGGTGGATGCAGTCTTCGGAAATTTTGTAAGGCTGATCTTTTGGTTCCGGCCCCTGCCCAAGCCACAGTGATCACGGATGCCTCCCAGCTAGGGTGGGGGGCAGTGTTCGGGAAGGACAGTCAAAGATGTGGTCCTCGATCGAGACCAGTTTGCATATGAACGTTCTGGAGAAGAGGACGGTCCTTTTAGTGTTGCAGGCCCTTCATGCCTTTCTACCTCTGGGAACTATTGCAATCCAATCGGGCAACATGTCTGTGTTCTGGTATATCAACAAACGGGAAGGGACCAGATGTTCATCGTGCATACAGCTGGAGTCATAACAGATGGGTTTTCTTGCCGTCAGGCGGGTCCTCGGTCGGCCGAATTCCAAAGTCTAGGTCCGGCGTCGGATGTAGTTGCTTCTTCCCTGACGTCAGTGCGACAGGGTTATAAAAGAACCAGCCGACGCCATTTTCTTCAGTCTTTCTTGCCGCGTGGTGCCCGAAGCAGAAGCAGTTCGCAAGTGCCAGTCGGCCAGCTCCTGAGATTACGAATATTTTTTAGCCGAAGTCTTCTTGAAAGCTAAGTACCCCGTTGGGGGAAATTTTCTTGCTTCAGACAGATATCAGGCAAAGTTAATAATTGCATTTCATGTGGGAAGCAAATACCGCATAAGGATTTCCATTCCCTCTGCATTCCTTGCTTAGACCCAGACCACGACGTCGCGGCCTGTCGTTTTTGTGCTACATTCAACAGACGCACTATTAAGCGTCGGGTGGAGTTCGCCCAACACTATTTTGGCAAAAAGTTTTATTACATTGTCGTCGGATACTCCGACTCCAGTTTTGAGTAAAAGATGCAAAGATAAGGACCGGCATACGAGGTCCGCGACTTCTACCTACACCACGCTAAAGCCGACTACAGGTGCTCCGGTTCTCAGCGAGGCGCCTACACAGCCCCTGACTACCGATGACACTCCATTAGCGGTGTCTTCTGTGCCCGAGGTCGCAGGCTCCTCGGCTCACACCCCGACTACAGATAACGATCCCAAAGAACCCAAAAAAGGTGGCGGCGTAGCTATACTCTATAAAACAGGCCTACAATTAAGCATAACAAATCATACCCTTTTAACTGACAAATGCAGAATTAATTATCTCAAAACTTCAAATCAATCCTCACAAAACTATAAATATTATCTGTACCTATATTCCCCCAGGCAATAACACGACAATATTGGAAGACCTACTAAACTGGCTTTCTCTGAAACTCCACCAAGAAACAATACTCTTAGGAGACTTGAATATTGACTGGAACTTATGTGAACATACTAATCCACCTACTTTTATTAATCTGCATGGCTTCACTCAACACATAAACTTCCCTACAAGAACAAACAAACGTAGTAACAAAGAAGCTGTACTTGATTGGATCTTAACAAATAGTCCCCAACAAAAATATACAACAGGTACTCTCCCAGATGACCTCAGTGATCACTCCCTAACCTATATCATCAGGCATAAAACTAGTTTATCTATCCCAACTCAAGTTCGTATGACCCGTTGCAAAAAGAATTTTGACCCCAATCTGTTTCACAATGAACTCATGCAAGTTAACTGGTCACCTCTCAAATCCCTCCCAATAGATGAAGCCGTTAATCACTTCAATAATACCTTTCTCACCATCCTTGAACACCATGCCCCCTTGCGTTCCATTCGTATGAAAGCTAAAATGGCACAATGGCTCTCTAACAAAACTAGGCAACTAATTCTTAATAGAAATAAAGCTTGGAAAAAATGGCGAACCACTAAAAATATAACTGATAATCTCTCTTTTAAACAAAAAAGAAATATGACAAAACAAGCCATACTTCATGATAAAAAAAACTATTACACTCAATTACAACAATCTTCCCTCCACCAACCACGTAAATTTTGGACTGCTATTAATACTCTCTTATCCCCTGACAAAGCTGCCACTCCAAATCCATCAGGCTCCAACACCAACTCCCCCACAGAAATGGCTAATGCCTTTAACACCTTCTTTACTTCAGCCATTCAAAAGCTAGCAAACCAACAAAGCCCTGATACCTCTAAACTGTCTATCCCTAGCTCTACTCCCCCCCCCCCCCATTTCACATCCAACCCATACCTACCTCTTACATTTTGTCCCTACTTCAAAAACTCAAGCCAACAACCCCTTCAGCCGACAAATTACCTGCAGAATATCTCCAACTAGGTGCCAAAGCAATAGCCTACCCCATCTCTCTATTAATTAATAGGACTATAAAAGAATACACTATCCCTACAGTCTGGAAAATCTCACACATTATCCCTCTCTTCAAAGGAGGCGATTCTGTGGAGTATTCTAACTTCCGCCCTATAGCGTTACTATCTCCTCTTGCAAAAATTATGGAGAAATGTATACACAAACAGTTACTTAATCACCTGATGTTAAGTTGTCAATCTCGCCTTCATTCTTGCTTCGAGGGTTCCCATCCTCCTCGGCTCGGGCACTTTTTACTAGCTTAACTCCTCAACTCCTTTTTAGGCAGCCCCATCCCATGATGCAAGGCAGCAGGTACCAGATCTCGCTTCAGCTCAGCTTCGAGGTCTTCTTTTTTTTCTTCCCTTGCCAGCTCCTGGTAAGTTGTTGATTTTCAAGCCCCTTTTAGTCAAAAAATAGTTTTTCAAGCGCGAATTTATTTCTTTCCCTCCTTCCCTCTCTGAATTCTTTTCCTTTTTTTGTTAGTCAATTTATTTAGTATATTCCTATCCCTGTGTGTTGTAGAATTTTATTTGTTAGAATTTGGTATTTTGTTTTAATTTAATTTAATTTAATTTTGTTTTGACTGTTTTAGCTGTGTTGTGTTGAGGAGAGGGTTTACAAGTGAAGAAGTGTGACTCGTTTAAGAAGTGTGACTCGTCTCATCAGAAGCCTCTGATGCCTGAATTGTCTGGGCTCTTTCACCTGCAGGCTCTGCTTCCTCTTCACCTCCTTCAGCTAGAACCTCCTGCAGGAGGAGAGACGCAAGAGTGCTTCTTAGGGGCTCTTTCCTCAAGTTGGCTCTGCCAAGCCTTCAATAAAACTCCGAACAAAACTAAGTCCAACTCCACGGCTCGCCCTGGCACCTTGCCCCTGGCCCTACTGAGGATGGCCTTGCCTGCGGCCTTCGGCTCCCGACTAGATTGCCGTCTCGGCACCATCCGGTCTACGGCTTTCTTCGGCGAGCCGAAGCTTGTCGGCACCCGTGGGTTCTCGTGTAATCTACATAGGTATCGCGTCGGCTCCGATTTGTGATCGACCCACATGTTTATATTGGATCGATTATGCTTCCCACGTCTCATCCATTACCGTTGTGCCAGTCGCTGTGCTCGGCTCCGGCTCAGCGATACATATCGGCGTTCTCGGCCGGCCCTCTGATGAGTCGAGATCGGATCGCCTGGAGTCGCTCCGATGGGACATTCAGGAGCCAGAGGTTCATCTCCTCATCATCCACCTTCGGTCAAGCATCACCTAGAGTGCTCGGGCGCCATCACAGCGTCCGATCTTCAGCCCATCACAGTGTCTGATCCAGACCTGAGACTGTGGGTCCACACCTACTCAAGTTGGTCCAGTACCCTCTACAATGTTACCACTGGCGTCTCAGCAGGCGACTGTTGGTCCGGAGCGTTACAGTGAGCCTCTCAACTCTACACCTTACTTATTTATCTCTCTTTGGGCATCTATACTCCTTTCTGTTCCTGGAGGGCCTCCTCCCTCTCCTCCTTCAGCCTCTACTCTTCCATCCTCTCTTCCCCTGATTCCCTCGGCCTGGTCCTGTCCCTCCCCACATCCCTCCCTCTGGAGCCTGCGCTTGTCGACCCAGCTCCTCCCTCTTCGGCCTAAAACTTATGGTGAGGCGGTTCCCGGCATCTGGGCGGAGACTTGGGAGGTGGTGGTCCTGGAGTTCCTAGCTCTTGGACGGGTTCTCGTGAGTGCCTGGTCTAGAGTACCTCCTGATGAAGACCTGTCTCTATCTCCTCCCCTCTTCTCAGTCTGTTCCGTATGTCCTCCCAGATCCATTGGACCTAGCATCTCCCCCACTTACAATGCTACAGGAGAAGAGGATCCCTAAGAGGGAGATATAGAGAGGAGGGAGGAGACCCTCTCCCGAGAATTCTGAGTATGAGATCCCCTAGATCCTGAGTGGATACTGAGAAAGGAAGCTCAGATATCCCCTGAACATCTGTCGCGGATACTGACTTCATGGGAACACAGCCCCCCCTAGGACCCCTCTCTGGACCTCTCCTGGCGCTTGAGTGATAGAACCTCTGAAACCCACTGGCCTCCTCTCAATCTCCTCTGAGGAAAGCCAGGGGCGCCTTCAAGCTCTTGGATCTCGGCCCTCCACCTCCTTCTAAATTTGTCCTTCGACCCCCCTATGCCAGTGATTGCACGAGGGTGTTACCGCTGCTGGCTCTGTAAGAGCCAGTCCACCAAAGGCCTTCTAAATTTATCACTGCCCCTAGTGACAAACAATTCCTCCTACCTCTCTGTCGCATCCCCCATGGTGGTATGCGGCCACCTGGAAGGACTGCAGAGATATCCGTGCCCGTCCATCCTTTTCTCCTCACCTCTGCTACCTGCAGGCTGTCTTATCTTTGTTCAGTTTCACTCAGCGACCTATCAAGAAAGGTTAGTCTGAAGTATCCCTTCAGCTGCACCAGCTCCCCAGAGAGATATCCTGAAGGAGCTGGGAACCGTGTTTCCAAGCGGCATAGCTGCAGGGGCTCAAGCGGATGGAGCTTGCTAGAGCCTCCGAATTCCATTTTGTGGATCTTATTCGCCCTTCTATAGCCCTGCTATGGAGCGATTTTTGAGCAGCTTTGTTAAGCTTCCCCTCCAAGCCTGGATCTGAGTATGTGATGTCTTGGCCCTCAGGTGAAGCGTCCTTCACAAATTCTGTTTTTTATCCCAAAGACAATTTAGGTCCAGGTGAAGGTTCCAATGACCCAATGTGAGAACGATAGGGGGCGAAGAACCGGATTCTAGTTAGGTCCAGAATTTCCAAGGAGAGAGGAATTACGTAAGAAGGACAGAAGAGGCAGAGGAGGGGTCCAAACACTGCCAGCTGGAGTTCTAGGAGGGTCCGGTGGTCAGTTGCCCCTAGAGGCAGAGGGGTAGTCCCCCCAGATTATCAGCTGAGAGGCAGAGTCCGAAGCTCCTTTCCTCACAGGGCAGAGTGGGGTCTGATAAGCCCTGTCCAAGGGCCTCACTCTGTTGCACCAAGGTCCCTCTCAAGTTCTTCCAGATCAAGATTATCACTGTACCCAAAGAGTTGGAATTCCCTCACTGCAAAAGCATCCATCTAAGGCCACATATCAAGGGTTACATAGAGCCTTCTAGAAAAGAAAACTATCAAAAACCCTTTTTGATCACCCAGTGGAGACCAAGAGTGATCTCAGATTTAGAAAGGTTCCAAACTACTGCCAAAAGATTCAACAGCCAGTTACAATCAACCATTCAGCAACAAATCTACTTCTTACAGAAGGACAAGATTGGTCACTCTCATGATCTGCCCTAGAGACAAAGACATGCCTCAGCAGACTCAACAAGTCGGCAATCAGTCCGCAAAGATCCAGTCCAGTCAGATTGCCAGTTGATTCTGCCCTTCTTGAAGGACAACTGGCAGCCTGCTGGTGTTCACCCCAGCTCACCCACTGGTCAGGATCACAGTGCTGCGGCTCAGGAGATTGCTCCGGCTTTTCGTCACGCTCACCTGCTTATCCAAGGGCCCTGCCCTTTGATCTCACATCCACCCCATTCCTGCATCCAAATCAATGGCAACTTCATATCGGCTCACCCTCGCCCTCACAGTCTTTGTACCTGTTTCCGTGTCACCGGCTACACTTAAAAGTCATCCTTATCGCCTGCCAGTCTATTACCTTCATAGGCTAACTTCAGACAGAACCAACATCATAGCGGAGATTGAGAGCAGCCATCCATGCCTCACAGGTGGTCTGGTCTCTCAAGCAATCTATAAGAGAGATTTTTCTTTCTGGGTGGCCCATGTTAATCCTGCTGTTACTCCCAAACCAAAACAGCAAAGACAGACTTCTTCAGCCTCTTTCCCTCTATCAGGCCATCCCCCAGAGACCATCCCACCCAGGATTGGCCCCCAGGGCCCTCTTTTCACTCTCTTCTCTCCTTCCCTCCATTTCCCAGCTATCCCTCAGAATGCCACAGAAATGAGAGTTTGATTCTCATTCACAAGTTTGGCCCCTTACTGGCCTCCCACAGTTTGGTCCCGTTCCTCCATCATCACCCAGCCTGCAGCTGGATTCACCATTATGCAACAATCTCCTAGCTAGCTGCCAACATGGGTTTCGCCCATTCCATAGTACAACCACCGCCCTACTATCCTTCATCGACTCTATCAACATAAATCGCAACAAGAACACTCCTTCCTCTGCATTCTTTGTTGACCTGTCAAAAGCCTTTGATATGGTTAATCATCAACTTCTCCTACACAGCTTTAAGTCCCTCTCTCTTGACAACCAAGCCTTAAGCTGGTTCTCATCCTATCTTGAAAATCGCAAACAGGCAGTTCTCTGGGATAACCATTTTTCTGATCTTCTCCCCACCTCCATAGGAGTCCCTCAAGGGTCCATCCTAGGTCCTCTTTTGTTTTCCATTTTTATAAATGATCTGCATCTAGCTACTCCTCTATCTACTTGTATTCAATATGCCGATGACAGAACCATCATTTGCTCTGCCACAACCCAGACTGAACTTCACTCGCTAACACAACACCTTCACCACCATCGAGCAATGGTTCTCCAACCACTGTCTCCTCCTGAACCCCAAGAAAACCAAACTTCTGCTCTTTCCACCCACTCACCTATCTCCCCCTATTGATTTCACACTTACATCTAACAATGGCACACTTATTGCTCCAGACCAAACAACTAAACTACTGGGTATTACTATCGACAACCAACTAAAATTTGACTTTATCAACTCCACTATAAAAACAACTAACAGGAAACTTGGTTCTCTCCATAGAATCAAATCTTTCTTAACACCTGAAGCTAGAACCCACTTAATCTCTACCCTATTATATGCTTCTTCTATATACACTAATCTTTCTAAGTACAACCTCAATAAACTAGCCATGTCATACAACAACATAGCCAGATTTGCCACCGCCTCTCCATATAGAACTCACCACTGTTTGAATCTTTCAAAACTAGGGTGGCTGGAATTACCCCACCTCATACAATACTATCAACTCACTATTGCACATAAAGTCCTTTATCACCCTGAAAACACACCAATGCTCTCCACCCTCATAACGCCCTATCAAAATTTGAGGCATCTCCGTTCCTTCAACAAAATACTGATAAAAACATCCAAATCAAACAATGTAGCAGGAGACTCCATATTTTCCAACTCAATTGGCAAAATATGGAATCAACTCCCACCAGACCTCACAACACTGACTTCTATTCCACTATTTAAATCCAATCTAAAACTCTACCTAAACAACCACTGGCTATGTTCGTGTAATAACCCTGGGTAACCTTTCTCTCTGTTTGCTTCCCTCCTTTACTCTCACCTGGCCTATCTCTCATCTTCATCATTTCTCTAGCTTATTTCACTTTCCCTCTTATTAATGTTTGTCTATCCCTCTTTATTTATTCATATTTCTTGACTTTGATACTTATGTCTGTGAATAACATACCTTAACCTAGCAATTTAACCTAGTTTCCTGCTCTGCCTCACATAGAACTGAAATTCTTAGATAGCCTGTAATTAACCTATGATATTGTTTTTTATTGTATAAGTTTGTATATTTTTAACTTGTTAAGTAGTAGTTAGTGGAGCTTTTCTCCTCTGGCCTCCACTGAAAATGGACATGTATCCAGTTGGACTAGCCCGGATAACAAATGTAAAATAAAATAAAATAAACGACACCACTCTTGGCGGGGAAACTCAGAGTTTAGACAGGCCTGCCACCTCTCAAGGTGCCTTCAGGCCTTCTTTTTCTGTTAAGGCTTTCACTAATTCTAAAGCATACTAAAAGATGAGCTCCACAGGGCCCCTCTCAAGGCCCCATGCCTAAAAAGCAGATGCTCAAAATGGCTGAGGATTTGATTACTCTTATCAGGAGTTCTCAACCCCCCTCGGACAAAAGGCCCAGAGTGGAGGAAGAAATCCCTTCCTCTGACCAGGCCTCCATTACTTCAGAACATTCTGAAGACCAGGAACATTCATACTCCCCTTTTGAAGATTCTGATGCAGAGGAGTCCATTCCCTCTGTCCCCCCCCCTGAGGACTACTCTTTTGGGGAAACCTTGCATACCTTGAGGGAACACTTCCACTGGGAAGGCCAAGATTACTCCGACTCCAAGAAAACGCTCAGGGATTTCCTCTTGCTCCCTCAGCACAGGTCTCTGGCTATCCCTCCTGTCTTAGATATACTAGATGATGTGTATTCAGAGGGCAGCCTTAACCCAGATTCTTTACCTCCAGTTGCAGTCAAGCCTGACAGGTATTACCGGGTT
Source organism: Protopterus annectens (assembly GCF_019279795.1). NCBI lineage: Eukaryota > Metazoa > Chordata > Ceratodontiformes > Protopteridae > Protopterus > Protopterus annectens. The sequence continues at coordinate 257,057,069 of NC_056743.1, forward strand.
CCTGTTTCACACCAATTCCTATACAAAAGCCATGCTGCTGACCCAGAAACTATTTCACAGGGTCCCAAGGGAATTAAGGCCTCCACTGCCAAAAATCCATCACCTTCAGAGAGAAATTCCAGAGCTTTAGAAAGGTGGGGGGGGGAAGATATACACCTCGGCCACTTTAACCATGAGGGCATTAAACTGTCAGTTCCATATGTTAAAGTATCAACAGTTTTTGTTATCTCATTTGAAAAGCAAAACGTCACAACCTGAACAACCAGACTTGAAGGAGTTGCAGGATTTGTTGCATAGTGCAGAACAAGTGGGTAAACATACCTTGTAATGTGGTTTTGATGCTTTAGAGGCCTCATGTAGAGCTGCTGTTAAAGGATCAGTCATACGTAGACATGCTTGGTTCAAAGAGCAAACCTTACCAGATCATGTCAAAGCTAAATTACTAGATGCACCTCTTCAAAAAGATGTATTGTTTGGTGTTAAAGCTGAGGAGGTATTAAAGAAAATGGAGGAAAAGGCAAAATCAATGCAAACAGTGAAAGATTTCCTACAGGTACAACCTCCATGTTTCAGTAGAAATTGGCCTTCAAAAAAATTGGTCCTTTCCAGCCACTGACAGACCTCAGAGGTAGATACAGGCGCCCGAGGGGTAGAGGGCAATCTCAAGGATCATTTAGAGGCAGACAATGGCAAACACCTACACCAAGAGGTGGTGAGGATAGTTCACAGCCATTCAGAAAGCAGAACCAATGACTTCCCCTTTGCATGCCAAGCAAAGCTCTAATGGCAGCACCTTTAGGCAGAAAACTGGCATTATTTTCGAAAAATTGGCATATTGTCACAAAAGACAAATGGATCCTGGACATTATAGACAGAGGCTACAGATTCCACTTTCACACCCTTCCAAAAATGAGAGGCATGCCATACCTGCCACACAATCAAAGGGCAGAGGCACAAAAACAAATTTCAGATCTCATGGACATGAAATCTATTCAAGAGGTACCCGCGCAAGAACAGGGTTAAGGTTTTTATTCCAGACTATTCCTGGTACCAAGGAAGGGCAAAGATTGGAGACCTATTTTGGACCTATCCATCCTAAACACTTATTTACTTGTACCAAAATTCAAGATGCTCACATTACATCAGATTCTTCCCATGCTGGGAAAGGAGTCTTGGCTGGTAACATTGGACCTCAAGGAGGCATACCTGCATGTCCCAATCAGACAAGATTGCAGAAGATACCTCAGATTTCTTGCAGGTTCAACCCATTATCAATTCTCTGCATTGCCCTTTGGCTGATCTACTGTGCCCAGAGTGTTCACGAAATGCTTGGCATCAGTAATTGCCTTCTGCAGACTTCAAGGGATACAAATATACCCATATTTGAACGACTGCCTGATCCAAGCGGACAGCAAACACATACTTCTGAAACACCTGGCGTTTGTAGTAAGGTTGTTGAATTCTCTGGGATACACAGTCAACAAAAAGAAATCATGACCAATACCCTCTCAAACAATAATTTTCCTGGGTGCCAGCTTGAATACAAACACCCAGATGGCCTACCTCACGCCAGAGAAACAAGGGCAACTAACTCAATACTTCAGAAAACTGGCAACTTTCACCAGGCTGACTGCAAGGAAAATCCTGCAGGCTCTGGGATTCATGGCATCTTGCATCCTGCTAATCCCATGTGCAAAGCTGCATATGAGGAAACTTCAGTGGTACCTAAAAAAGTATGGTCTCAACACAGCCACAATTTGGAAACAATTATACCACTGATTCCATGCCTTCAGAAGGAATTTCTGTGGTGGGCTCAAGCATGCCAAGGAAACATAGGTCTCCCGTTCTGCAAGCCTCAAGCAAATAAAGTCATCACAACAGACGCCTCGGACTACGCCTGGGGGGCGCACATGACAGATCGGTGCATTCAGGGCAAATGGTCCCAAAAAGAAAGGCACCAACGCATCAATCAAAAGGAAATGCTAGCAGTAATAAATGCTATTATGGCTTTCAAAGACCTACTGCATCCAGGCCAGCTATTGATAAGGACAAGACAACACCACAGTGATGTGGTACATAAACAGACAGGGAGGAACCCATTCATATCCCCTGTGCAGGCTAGCCATGTCTCTTTGGAACTACAAATCCAACTTCAAGCACAGTTCCTGCCAGGCAAGGAAAACACACTGGCAGACAACCTAAGCAGAAATATGACAGATGCACACGAATGGAAGTTACATCCTCAAGTTTTTACTAAGATAATTCAAGCATGGAGAAGGCCAGACATAGATCTCTTTGCTACTCACAGAAATTACCAATTGACAAAATTCTTCTCAAGGACCTTTCATCCACAGGCCTGGAAAGTGGACGCACTTCAGTTGGACAACTATGACAGTTTATGCCTTTCCACCTCTTCCTCTGCTGCCCAAAGTTCTATTAAAAGCCAGAGTAGACAGACCAAAGATGATTCTCATTGCTCCAGACTGGCCAAGACAACAGAGGTACCCACTCCTGAGGAGCCTGACGCATTCCGCACCATGGATCCTGCCTCTAATGCTTCTTCTATTGACTCAGCACAACTTCAAAACTCTTCACAGTCAGCTGAAAACACTCAATCTAGCCGCATGGAGGATTCCTTAAATTCACAACAGACCCTACTCTCCAAGGAGGTGCAGGATGTCATTTTGGAGGCCAGAAGGCCTTCTGCTAGAAAAGCCTACTCCGTAAAATGGAAACGGTTTTGTGCCTGGAATCAGAAAAAGGGTCAGAATCCTGGAGTACTGAATTTACCTCAAATATTACAGTACCTAGCTGAGATGCTAAGCAGTGGACTTTCATTCTCCTCCATCATAATCCATGCCTCAGCCATTTCTGCTCAATACAACACTGACCCTACTTTATTCTCTCACCCTCTCTTAAGGCAGTTCCTCTGAGGGGCTAAGAATATAAAACCCCCAAGGAAGCAACCAGTACCTGCTTGGGACCTCAATTTCATTCTAGAAAAACCGACCCTGCATCCATTTAAGCCAGCTGCTTCATCAGAACGGCAATATTTGTCATGGAAAACAGCCTTCCTTCTGGCTATCACCTCAGCACGCAGGGTTTCGGAACTACAAGCCCTCATGGTGGTGCAGCCTTTCATCATTTTCCATCAGGACAAGTTTCCTTACGGCCCAACCCTTCCTTTATGCCTAAGGTAGTATCCAGGGTAGCCTTGAATCAGGCTATCCACTTACCTACCTTTTACTCTAATCCACAAAACCAAGGGGAGAGACTGCTACATTCCTTGGACATTCACAGACAGCTCCCTTATTATTTGGACAGAATAAAGCCTTTTCAGAAAATCAGAGCAACTCTTTGTGTCCTATGCTACAGGTGCTCAAGGGAAGCCTGTTTCCAAACAGACAATCTCAAAATGGATAGCCCACTGCATACGCTTTAATTACTCTTTTCATGGTAAAACTGTACCTACAGGCATCAGATCTCACTCCACAAGGGCCACAGCTACCTCTGCAGCTTTCCTCAGGGGGGTTCCTACCAAAGATATTTTGGAAGCGGCCACTTGGAGTTCTGTACATACTTTCTCCAAGCACTGTCACCTACCATTATACTCCAAATCTAGATCGGGCTTTGCCACTGCAGTCTTGCAGGGCATCCTGGCTCCTGCTAGTTCCACTTAGTGCCTACCACCCCTTTTTAGCTTTGGGATTCTACCCATCTGTTATGACTGCAGCTGTATGCACGATGAACATAGTACAGTTTTGTACCTACCATAAATGTAGATGTTTGAGTGCTAATACAGCTGCAGTCCAGGTTTCCCTCCCTCCTTCCCCTCTTGGGACAGGCCTAATGGCTAACACCTCCTCATACAACCTGATGGGGGTATTCTTTTATGGTGTATTTGCTTGCAACTACTGTTTTTTGATTATATTGCACTGCATTATTACATAAATTTATGTTTTGCCTTCCTTCTGGGGGCACCTGACATCTGGGGCAAGAAAAACTGAAGAAAATGGCATCGGCTGGTTCTTTTATACCCCTGTCGCACTGACGTCAGGGAAGAAGTGACGACATCCGAAGCCGGACCTAGACTTTGGAATTCGGCCGACCGAGGACCCGCCTGACGGCAGGAAAACCCATCTGTTATGACTGTCGCTGTATTAGCACTCTAACATCTACATTTATGGTAGGTACAAAACTGTACTATATTACCCCTTTGTCGCGAAGTCATGAGTATTTGGGAATGGCCGATTTCCACCGGGTTTTTTCTGGTAGCAACGCATATTCCTGAGTGGTCCAACGTTTTGGTCGACAGACTAAGCCAGACTATTCTGATGCCTAACGAGTGGTCTCTGAATCCTTCAGTAGCGGAGCAGATCTTTCTGGAGTGGTGTCGGCTTTGCTGCGATCTCTTCGCATCTCCTTCCAATGCAAAGTGCAGAGATTTCTTCTGTCTGAACTTCCCACCGGGGGAGTCCTCCAGAGCCTCTGTAGTCCATGTTTGCCTCCCGGTCTTCTTCATGCTTATCCTTCTGTACGCCTGATTCCGAAGTTTCTACAGAAGTCTTGTCCACTGGGGAGCAAAGTGATCCTCATTTCCCTGTTTTGGCCTTGACAGGTATGGTTTCCCCTTACTTTGGTCACACTTTCTAGCTCCTCCTTGGGTCTTGGATCCCATTCAGGATCTCATTTTGCACCCCTCGAGGGTCCCTCATCAGAATCTGGACAGCCTGAGGCTCCCAGCTTGGCTGCTCCAGTTCGCTTGATTGCTAGCATCCCGTATTGTCTTCCTCAGTCAGGTCTGTTCTGGTGGCAGCTCATAAGTCATCCACCAGGAAGATTTATTGCAGTAAATGGAAGCGTTTTTCTTCTTGGGCCTCAAAGGAGTTTAGATCCTTTCATGGTTCCTACTCCATTTGTCCTTGACTTTTTGGCAAATATTTTTCAACAAGGGGCTAGCTAGTCTATTGTTCAAGGTTCAGCTAGCTGCCATTTCTCATTTTCACGTGGATGAGAATTCTGCTTCTTTGGCCTCTTCAGGAATTGTGCAATGCTTTTCTCAAAGGTACTTTCCTCTTAGTCCTCCGGTCAAAGATCCCATTCCACCTTTTGGACCTTACTATGGTACTTCAAGCATTGATTGCTCCTCCTTTTGGAACTGGCAGCAACAGCAATCGCAGATATTAGTTTTTTGTCGTGGAAGACCGCCTTCCTACTGACTATCGCCTCTGCTAGGAGGGTTTCAGACCTTCAGGCATTCTGTTAGTCCCATACATGATTTTCCACAAGGATAGGGTTTATCTTCGCACCAGTCCTTTCTTTCTTCCAAAAGTAGCATCGGAAGTCAATATCAAACTATCGGTTTACCTGTTTTCTTTCCAAATTTTGCAAGCAAAATTGAATACAAGTTGCATTTGTTGGATGTTCATAGACAGTTACGATTGTATTTGCACAGGACCAAAACTCTTCATAAATCTACCAACTGTTTGTGTCCATTTCTAAACCTTATTTGGGTAAACCTATTTCCAAGGTGACCATTGCTAGGTGGATCTCACTATGTATCCTTCAGATCTTCAAGGATAAAGGTTTGTCTCCTCCAGGTCAGGTTAGAGCTCACTTGACAAGGTCCATGGCTACTTCCACTGCCTTTTGTTCGAGAGCATCTTTAGACAACGTTTGTTCTGCGGCTACTTGGGTCCTCCTCTCATATCTCTCTTTCTCACTATAAGTTGGATTTGATTTCTCGAAGGAGAGCATCATTTGGTTCCGCGTTGCTCTGGAATATCCTTCCATGAGGGCCACCCAGGTGTTTAGTAGCTGGGGACTCTGTCCCACAGGTTGAAGATCAAATGAAGTAAACCACTACATATAAAGAAGCTGTGTACTCACCATAACATTCCACCTGAGTAGTTCTACTTGATTTGTCTAAAAGTGTCCCTCCCGCCTTCCCCCTGGCCTTACCATATGTACAGCATTCATAGCTGTTTTTTGTTAGTTGATTTGGGATCGGGTTGTTCAGTGTAGGGTGCAGCTAACTCGATCTGAGGTTTGGAAGGTAGTGGTGGTGTATTATGAGTAGGGGGAGGAGCTTGGAGCTCGGAGCAGATGCTTGTGGAATTACCGGCTCAGATCCGATACCCACAGGTTGAAGACAAATAAAGTAGAACTACTCAGATGGAATGTTATGGGTGTGTACATAACTTTTTTTCCCATATCTCAATGACTGGCTCCTTACCGCTACCCCCAGCCATCAACTTGTAAGGGCAAGAGATTACACCCTTCATCTTTGTTCTACCTTAGGCATCACAGTAAATTTTGAAAAGTCACATCTGGAACCCACCCAGCAGCTGGAATTTATTGGAGCCCTGTTAAACAGGTTACTGGAATCTGGCCTCCCAATGGTCATTACTGATTCAGCCAATGTCCCATCACATCTTCATCACCAATCATTGTAAACAAGGTCTGTCTTGGTGACTCCATTCCAATGAGATCTTTTCGGGCCACCCATTACTCCTTGCCCAGCCTAGAGCCATAGTGACCACAGGTGCTTCCCAGATAGGGTGGGGTTATCTGGGAAGGGCAGTCCAAGGTATTTTGTCCCAAATGGAGACCAATTTACGCATCAATTTTCTAGAGATAAGGGTGGCGCTCTTAGCACTGAAAGCATTTCAAGATGCCCTCCCCTTGGGAGTGTTGGTAATTTACAAGGACAACATGTTGGTAATATGATATATCAACAAACAATGGGGAGCCATATCTTATCCGCTTTGTCAAGAAACCTTCAGGGTTTGGCATTGGGTTATTTCTTTCAACCGCTTTCGAACAGCAATACACATTCCGGGGAGTTCCAGTGTGATAGCGGACAAATTGAGCAAATTATTGTGATGCCTCACTAGTGGTCTGTCAATTCGACAGTGGCAGAAAAGATTTTCCGGCACTGGGGGAAACCTTGCTGCGACATGTTTGCCCCTCCCCCCAGCAATTGCAGCAGTTACTGTCCTAATCCCCCTCTGGGGGAGTCGCCCAGAGACGCTCTTCTCCATGATTGGCCCCCTTAGTCTTCTGTATGCCTTTCCTCCGACTTTTCTGATATGTCAGTTTTTAAAGAAGCCAAGACGTCCGAGAACACAATAATCCTCATTGTCCCATTCTGGCCTCAACAGGTGTGTGTTCTCTTCATTTGGCCTCAACTAATTCGGAAACTGTGGATTCTGGACCCAGCTCCAGTTCTGCTATCTCACGCAGAAGGAATGTTTCATCCAAATCTCCAGTATTTCAAGCTAACTGCATGGCTTCTCCAATTCCCATGATTGCCAGGCTTCCATCCCTTTCATCATTAGTCTGACAAATCATTCTAGCTCACCACAAGCTTTCCACTGTAAGACTATACCATAATAAATGTGAAAAGTTTGCTAGATGTGCTCTTGACAGTAATATTGACCCTTACACAGCACCTGAGGATAAAGTTATGGAATTTCTGACCTTTATTAATCTGGCTCTTTATCTTCTACCATTTCAGTTCATCTTGCTGCGATATCCAACTTTCATATTGGTTTTGATGGTTCTTCAGTTATGTCTCATAAACTGTGTAAGCCTGCCCTTTAAAGAACCCAACACTCCATGAGATTTATCCTTGGTCCTACATTGTCTCACCTTATCCCCTTTTGAACCTTCAGTTACTTGAGACTTAAAACATTTTTGACCCGGAAAACTGTGTTTTTGCTAGCTACCACTTCGGCCGGAAGAGCATCAGAAATTCAAGCTTTGTTCTGCAAGGCCACCTTCCCCCCCCCACACACACACTGAATATTTTACAGGGACAAGATTTCTCTCAGAACTAATCCTTTCTTTTTTTCATGAAGATTGTTCCAGATTCTAATATCTATCAAACTTTACACCTACCAGTCTTTTTACCTTAATTTCTCCAGTAAATTATTGTACAGTCTGCACTTATTAAATGTCCACAGACAATTTTTTTTCCCTTCACAGAACAAAAGATATCAGGAAATTCGACCAATTGTTTGTTGCCTTTTCCTTGCTTTCTTTGGGTAATCCAGTTTCCAAGTTACTTCAGCTCAATGGCTTTGGGATTGTATCACATTTATTGATAATTCAAAGGGACTTCCACCACCACGTCCTGTGAAAACTCATTCAAATAGAGTTGTAGCAGCTTCTGCAGTCTTTCATACCAGAGCTTCTTTAGATGTCATTTGTGCATTAGATACTTGGGCACCCCCTCATACCTTTATCACTCATTACAAACTGTACCAAGTCTCTAGGGGACGTGCATCATTTGGTTCAGTGGTGCTCCAGAATATTCTTCTTTGAGACCTCCCAAGTTTCATGTAGCTAGTGACTGTGTCCCACAGTCAAGGATGACGTGAAGATTGTCAACATCTGATAGAGGTTGTCTTACCATAACATTCCATCTGTGTTGTCCATCTTCACTAAAACTTGGCAGACCTGTCGGCAAAATCGATCTGAGATAATTTACTGAGGAGCATCATGGGGTAGTGCTAGCTTAGTGAAGTGACAACACAGATGGGATGTTATAGTAAGACATAACTTCTGCTTTACTCTCAAAAGAAAACTGTAAAAAACACTTTGTATTTCACTGTTGCAATGCTGACTTGTGGGATTTCCTTGGACCCTAGATTCCAGAGCAAGTGTGAAGGAAGAGAAAGCAACTCTGAGAAGGGAAATGTCCAAGCCTATCCTCCAACAGAAATGATTAATGCAGAGAAATCATTCAATAAGTCATGTGGGATTTTGAGTAGGGTAATGGTAGACTTTGTATTTTTTGTTAGCATCATTAGCATCATAGGTTTTAAGAGCATATTTGAAAGAGAGATAGATTATCTGTTATGTTAATGTTTTACATAACTACAGTGGAAAGGAATGAAGAACATATGAGAATGTAGAAGGATCTAATTTTTTTTTTTTTTTTTTTTTTTTTTGACTTAAGCCGGGTTAAAAGACCAGATATGGTAAATATTTTAGTTGAGTCTGGAGCAAAAGTCGTAACTGCATCAATAATAGGACATATAAAATACTGCATGATAATTATGTGAATTAAATCAAGTCCAGAGAATTTGTTTCTTGTGTGAAAATGGTTATGCTGAGCAGACTTCAGAGGGTCTTGTGTTGGGTAGCTAGTAGATGCTGGAGGAATGATGGAGAAAGAAAGTAAACTGGGAACATCTTATGTGGAAATGTAATGGGTTGGCAGATTTGAAAAATTCCGTTCGTAGTACTTTTTCAGAAATGTTGAGGGAACAAGTGGTTGCAACTAAGCAAATGATTTTTTTGAGATTAGATATAGGATCTAAATTGCCTACATATGGTAAGGTCTTACTGAGTTTCATATTGTTAGCTACCAAAAAAGCAATTACCAGAAACTGGAAATCAAAATCTAAGATAGCTGCAGTTGAAAACGAACAATCACTCGACCAGTAACCATGTCTCCCCAAGACAACCAGGACAGCAGATCCAATGAAAAAAATCGCCTTTAATGTTCACAAACACAGTAATAGCAAAAATTCACCAAAAAATTCAGTTTAACGCACTTTCACCCAGTAAAATACTAGGCTTCTTCAGAAGAACTACTTCATATTACATATGGGTTCGCAGCCGATCCTCTGCTTCGACTCAGCTGATTTTTCAAACCCAAAGACTTATGGTTGGCTTGTGGCTGAGCAGATATCCTATGGTGCACTAGTGCAATCCCCAGATCTCGTTTGCCACGTCGACGAGTTCAGATGTGCTTCTCTTGGCTCTGGCGAAGTCCTTTTTCAATTCATACATTCTTAGTGGGTATTGCATATTTAGTGATATATTAGTGTTGTCATCTAATAGGCCTTTGCCTAAATTGTTCTTGTGGACTTTTTTTTGTCTCTCTAGTAGTTTAGTATCCTGTGTGCCAGTTAGGCGCCATTGTGCTTTTTTGCCTAGGTAGAGTGTTTGTTTTGGCGTTTTTTTTCCGCTCTTGATCAACAGGGGCTCCTGTTGATTTATTTGTACTGCTCTAACCTTTGTTGGTCGGTGTTGACTGTTAACTTGTTTTTGGTGGGGATCCGCTAAGGTAGTATTATAGGATTGCTGTACAAAATTTTTCCTGTGTGATTACACCTGTGTGTGTCTGTGTTAAATACTTCGTCTGTTTAGGTTGCAAGACCTAGTTTTCTGTTTCACAGGGCTAGGCCCGTTTAACTTAGAGGACTTAGTCCTTGTGTAACTCTTCTGCAGGGATAGGCCCATTTTACTTAGAGGACCTAGTCCTCATTTTTTCTTATTCCTATCTCTCCTACTGGTTTTGCAATTCCTCCTCCGTGCCATGCTGGCCTTTCGGAGCCGGAGTACTTGTTACCATCGGAGGAACCCTCGGTTCCGGCACGCTCGGCTCCATCCATTTTGTCCAGGGACCGAAGCTCTTCTGTCTGTGCCGATGGGGAGGGTTTGAATCTATCTTTGGTTCCGAGCCTTCCTCTCGGTGTTTCCGCCAGGGTGAGCTCGGACCCTGCATATAGCTCTGAGCCGATGGCTCTGGCTCCGGTTCCAACTTTTGTCTCTTAGGAGCAGGGGAGGTCTTCGGAAGCCAGAGAGGTCGGCTTTTGAGGTGATGAGGAGTGTGCTGTCTCAATCTACAGCCCCTGCCAAGTGGTACAAGCACCCCCCCCCCAGGGCACCCACTTCAGTCTTAGTACCTACTCTCTCCAGCAGAGACCCGCACAGCCTCAGGAGCCACCAGCTGGTGGTCCCCACTCTTCCAAGGCCTCCCTAGAAGGTCCCTTCGAGGAGCCCGCTCTGAAGCGGTTATGCAAGAGGAAATGTATTGATTCCCAGGATGAGTCTCTGACATCGGACACTGACCTCGAGGAGTCAGAAGGGTGCCCCAAGTCATCCTCTGTCTCCTTTGTGGACATCCTGCAGATCCTTAAACAGAGATGCGACTGGCCCACTGTCGACCCTTTTGATGAAGAGTATGTATACCTGAAGGCTTTCGGGTCTCAACCCTCTGCCTCTTCGGGCTCTCCACCTTTCGACGAATTAATGGATCTGGTTAGTCGAAAGGTGTAGGATACTCCCAATGCTGTGGAGCCAGTTCCCAGGAGACCAGATAAGTTCCTGTCTGCCCCTGCTGGAATAGAGTTCTTGTCTAAGGGGGTTCCCATGGATGCCACGGTGGTGGCGACTGCCATGAAGGAGGAGTTGGTGAAGACTACTTCCTCTGTTCATCCACCAAACAAGGAGTCTCGACAGATGGACAGATTTGGGAAGCGTGTATTTAGTTCAGCTGCATTTACAGTCCAATCTCTGAACTATCTTACTTCACGTGGTTGCAGAGGGATCTCCTCAAGTAGTTAGGAGATTCCATACAGGGATCTTGTCCTGAGGGAGTCCCTGATAGGATCTCTGCTCAGTTGTCCACCCTAAATTCTGTGGTTAACTCCTCCATGCTGCTTATCTCCCATGTGGCTGATGGAGCGAGCAGAGCAGTGGGTTCAGGAGTTGCCCTTAGGAGCCACTCCTGGATGCATCTGTGTAATTTTGCTGAGCCGTTCAAGTCCACTTTCACCAACGCCCCGTTTGATGGTTCCTCTTTGTTTGGTCCCAAGATGAAAGAAACACTCATGCGGTGTGAACAGGAAGGAAAGACTCTCTGCCATGGGAGTCCGTTTTACCTTTCCCTCTTGACCATACCCCAGAGGTCAAAGGGGAGGTAAAATGTGGTTCAAAAAGTCCCAGAGGGTTTTTCCGGACACACACAGTCAAGCCTCTTTCAGAGGCAGAGGAGGAGGAAATGGTAGACGTCGCCCTAGAGGCAGGGGTGGTCCGCAATACCAGCAAGGCCTTCATTCCTTTCGAGGGCGGCCTTATCAGCGCTCCTGATGGGCCCGACTGCGTTTCTCTGGGGCCAGTCAGGGGTCGCATCTCTTTGTATTCAGAAGCCTGGCTAAATATCACCCAAGACAAGTGGGTACAAAGATTTGTTACCAGAGGCTATATCATACCCTTTTCCCTTCCACCGTTTGTTCCCAAAACGATCCCAGATGGTTCCACCCAATCACAGGGATCAGGCAACTGTGGAGATCAACAAGTTGCTCTTAGAGTCATCCATCCCGTCCCAGCAGACCAGACAGGATCCAGAACTTACTCTAGGTTCTTTTTAGTCCCAAAACGACCCAAAGACTGGAGGCCAATTTTGGACTTCAGCAGATTAAACGAATTCGTGAAGGACAAGATGTGATAGTGTTCAATCTCGCAGTTTGTTCTTACACATGGGTTCGGAGCCGATCCTCGGCTCCGTGCCGGCCTCTTGCAAGCTCTGCATCGAGAAGAAGCTCGAGACAATCTAATACCCACAATCCCTCTCTGCCTTTACCTCAGATCTAGTTTGCCGCTGCTGCATTCGCATCGCTGGGAGCTAGCTCGAGCGTCTAAAGCTAAGATATAACTTTATTTGTTATATTTTATTGGATTTTCTTACTCTATTTGATATTTCAGTGATATACTGTGTGATTGTGTTGTTGACTGGTTAAATTTTCGGTACCGTTAAGCTTTTTTATCGGTTAGAAATTTTCGGGGCCTACAACCCTTCTTAAATTTAATAGGATTTGACTCTTATACCGGATTTGACAATTTTTTCTCGGATTTGACTACATTACTGGATTTGTCTTTTACTTCTATAATGTCTGATAAGGTTAGTTCCTGCGTCTACTGCCTTGGCCCTCTCCACTTGCAAGAGGACTGTTCCATCTGTCACTCTTTTAGTGGGAGGGTCATGACAGATAGGCGCAGGAAACTAATGGACAGAGGTTTATTAAAACCTTCTTTTCTAGATGCTTCTGACCAGGCATCAAAATCCTCTAAGGAATCGAAGACGTCGGAGCCCAAGTCATCGGCTCCGAGCTCTTCAGCAAAGGTTAGATCACCGGTTCCACAGACTTCGGGGCCGAGTGTTCAACTGGTATCGGTTCCTGAGCCTCGAGTCTTGGAACCGGTGATGGAGCTCCCTCCTTCGACCTTATTGAGGTCGGCTCCGTCTTCGGTTCCTTCGACCCGTTCTTCTTCCAAACTCTCTGATATCGATGTGGATCGTGTGGTGCAGAAGTTATTGGAGCATTCGGCCCTGTCCAAACTTATTTCGGTTTCCACCCAGTTGGTGTCGAAACTCGAAGGCCTCCCGGTGTCTCCGTCCTTTCCTCCTCCGAGACCTGTTCAGTCTTTGGAGCCGGAAGAGGCTGATCTACTGATTGTGGAGCCCTCGGGTCCAGAACCGTCTTTCTCTCGGTCTGCTCCTCTCACCTCGACTCCGTCGGACCCGATACCGGAGTCTCGGAGCCGACTGTCTGTCCTTGGTTCCGGGGCCGAGAGTCGAACCGACGTTTCGGTTCCGACTCTCCCCTCGGGCCTCGGCGCGGATCGATTCGGCTCCGTCCTCGGGTCGATGCCTTCGTGCCTGTGTCGGGATTCTTCCCATTTCTTGAACCGGGAGATTCTTCGATGCGGGACCCGGGGGCATTCGACCTAATGAGGAAGGTGTTGTCTACCCAGACAACCACATCAGTGGAAGCAACCTCTCCTCCCCATAAAGGGCCGTTATCCTCCTCTGCACCCACGGCCACATCCGAGCGTCGGGCACCAGTGTCTCAGCCACCCCTGGAGGTGCCCCTCTTCCTCGGAGGCCTCTTGGATGCTCCCACGAAGAAGTCCCTAGGAAAAGATTGTGTAAGAGGAGACACTTGGATTCTCCACAAGAATCCTTGACATCTGATACTGACTTAGATGAGTCAGAAGGGTCCCTAAGTCACCTTCAGAAGATGTCTCTTTTTCGGACATATTGGAGATCCTGAAACAGAGAGGTGACTGGCAGTCCCTTCCCCTTCTGAGGATGAGTCAGTTTTGCTGAAGGCATTTGGTGCTCGCCCTTCCTCCTCCTGGGTCACTCCGCCCTTGATGAATTAATGGAACTAATTGCTCGAAGGGCGTGGAGGCTCCTGACACAGTGGAACCAGTCCCAAGGAAACCCAATAAATACATCACGGCACCTCAGGACAAGTCCTACCTGACAAAAGGAGTTCCAGTGGGCTATGGTGGTGGCAGCGGCCACGAAAAAGGAGATGTCAGAGTCTTCCTCATCTGTCCATCCCCTAATAAAGATTCTAGGACGATGGATAGGATGGGAAGCGCATTTTTAGTTCAGCGGCTTTTTCCATGCGATCCCTGAACTATTTGACCCATTTTACACGTCTACAGAGGGATCTAGTCAAAGAGTTGGGAGATACCCTCCAGGGTACTACAGATGCTGCTGTCTCGGAGAAAGTGACAGCACAACTTAATACCCTTACATCCATTGTGAACTCGTCCATGAGGCTGATTTCCTCGCCGAAGGTTCGAGTAGGGCAGCAGCTTCAGCGATTGCTCTTCGCAGACAATCCTGGATGCGCTTATGTTCCTTTGCGGAAGCCTTCAAGTCTTCCTTTACTAACGCCCCATTTGACGGTGCCACTCTCTTTGGGCCCAAAGTAAAGGAGACCCTTACCCGGTATGAACAGGAGGGAAAGACTCTGTCTGCTGTCGGAGTCCGTTTTTCCACCCCAACCAGACCGTACCCCAAAGGGCAACGTGGTGGAAAAATGTGGTTTCGAAAACCCCAAGGAGCTTTCTCAGGCACACAGGGAGATGCCCCCTCTAGAGGCAGAGGAGGGGGCAGAGGTGGAAGACGCCGCCCAGGCGGCAGAGGGGGTCCGCAACATCAAGGTGACAGGGAGACACTCCCTAGTAAACCTTTTCAGCACTCCTAAGAGGAGGCCCGACTGTCCTGCTCTGGAGGCAGTCGGGGGTCGCTTTGCTTTATACCCTCAGGCCTGGCAAAATGTAACTACAGACAAGTGGGTAAAAAGCGTGGTTACCAGAGGTTACAACATACCCTTTCTATCCCATCCCATTCCAAAGAAAAGACTCCCAGATGTACCGCCCCATCTGCGAGAGCCAGCAGCTATAGAAATTTCAAAGCTGCTAGAAAAAAGAGTCATCCAACCAGTCCCAGCGGACCAGCAAGGATTCGGAACTTACTCAAGGTTCTTTTTAGTTCCAAAGAAAACAGGGGACTGGAGGCCCATCCTGGACCTAAGCTACCTCAATACCTTCGTCAGGAAAGAAAAGTTCCGAATGGTCACGCTTCAATCGATCCTTCCATTCTTACAGAAGGACGACTGGATGTGCTCAATAGATCTAGAAGATGCATACTACCACATCAAAATGGCCAGGGCATCCAGAGATCATCTGCGCTTCCGGCTGGGGGCCAGTCACTTTCAATTTCGAGCCCTGCCCTTTGGTCTGACCTCAGCCCCCAGGGTCTTCACCAAATGCATGGCAGTGGTAGCGTCTCACTTGAGACGCCAAGGATTCCAGGTGTTTCCGTATCTGGACGACTGGCTCCTTTCTGCCACCACCCAGCATCAACTATTACAGGCCAGAGACTTTACTCTTCAACTGTGTGTTCACCTAGGAATTTCTGTGAACTTCGGAAAATCCTTGCTTCAGCCATCACAAAATATTTTGTTCATAGGAGCAGAGTTAAACACACGTCAGTTAATTATAAGACTTCCCCAGGAAAGGATACTATCACTTCAGACTCACATACGTCTTCTACTTTTGTCAAGGAAATCTCCAGCAAAACTGGTACTGAAGGTTTTGGGACTCATGTCAGCCTCCCTTATTGCAATACCCTTGGGAAGGCAGACAGGATCCAGAACTTACTCTAGGTTCTTTTTAGTCCCAAAACGACCCGAAGACTGGAGGCCAATTTTGGACTTCAGCAGAGTAAACGAATTCGTGAAGGACAAGTTTCGGATGGTCACACTGCAGTCGATACTCCCGTTGTTAGGGAAAGACTATTGGATGTGCTCTGTGGATCTCCAGGATGCCTACTACCATATAAAAATGGACAAAGCTTCAAGGAAATATCTGTGCTTCCAGCTGGGAGCCAGTCATTATCAGTTTTGTGCTCTGCCCTTTTGTCTCACCACAGCCCCCAGGGTGTTCACCAAATGCATGGCAGTAGTGACAGCTCATTTGAGAAGTCAGGGATTCCAGGTGTTGCCTTATTTGGACGACTGGCTCCAGACCGCCTCCACGAGGCATCTACTCATCCAAAACAGAGACGCTACCATTCAACTTTGTGCTCAACTAGGGATCCCCATAAACTGGGAAAAATCTGCATTACTGCCCTCGCAATCAGTGATTTTTGTAGGTGCAGAGGTGGACACAGTGGATATGACAGTTAGTCTCCCTGCCAAAAGACCACAAAACCTCATCTCAAGTTCATTGTAGTCTTCTGCTTACGAAGGTCAAAGCAAAATGGATTCTTCAACTTGTTGGTACGATGGCCTCAACCATTCTGTTAATACCTTTAGCCAGGTTGCACATGAGAATCTTCCAATGGCTCCCGTTTTCCCAGTGGTCATTCAAGTATCTCCCACTGAGTCCACCCGATCCTGCTGACGGAATCATGCAAAAAGGACCTTCAGTGGTGGATAGCCCTCAACAACTTCTTGACGATAGCCCCCTTTGTGCCTGCCCAACCCGTTGCCACTGTGACCACGGATGCCTGCCAGGTTGGGGAGGGTGCATTATCTTGGCAGGACTGTCCACGGCACATGGTGAGAACACGAGGCTCATCTGCATATCAAAGTTCTGGAGATGAGGGCGGTGCTTCTGGAGTTGCAAGCACTTCAAGACCTTTTTCCTCCAAGGATGATTGCGATACAATCGGACAACATGTCGGTTGTGTGGTATATCAACAAACAGGGCAGTACCAGATCTTACCCACTCTGTCGAGAAGCCATGCGAGTTTGGGAATGGGTGATTCCTTTCCCGTGCTTTCTGGTGGCAACACACATTCCGGGGACAACCAACATGATAGCCGACAAGCTAAGCCCGGGCAATATTACTGCCTCACGAGTGGTCTCTGAAACGGGAAATAGTGTAACAAATTTTCTGGAGATGGGGGCAGCCTTGCTGCGATCACTTTGCCACCCAGTCAATGCCAAGTGCAGCAGCTATTTTTCCCTAATTCCCCCTCCGGGGGAAACACCCAGAGATGCTCTGGTCCACGATTGGCCCACGGGACTTCTATGTGCCGTTCCTCCATTCCCTCTTATCCCCAAAGTGATTCAGAAAGCCAATCAGCTGGGAAGCAAGTTGATCCTCATTGCTCCTTACTGGCCTCATCAGGTCTGGTTCCCCTTTCTCGAACCTCTTCTCCTGGACAATCCTTGGATTCTGGACCCAGTTGCAGATCTATTGACCCACATGTCTGGTTTGCTACATCCCACTCTCCACACCCTCAAATTGACAGCATGGTTGCTCCAGCTCCATCTCTAGTCAGGCTTCATGATGTTTCTTCATCAGTATCACATGTTCTCTTATCCTCGCATAAACCCTCAACCAGAAAGACTGTATGACAGTAAATGGAAAATGTTTTCTATTTGGGCACAGAATATGAACGTGGATCCTTACACCGCTCCCATTCCCGTGATTCTGGAATTCCTTTCGGAGCTTTTTCAACAGGGATCTGCCGCGGACACCAACAAAGTACAGTTGGCTGCAATCTCTCATTTTTATCTAGGGTCCCCAGATGCCAACCTTATGACTCATAAGCTATGACCTTTTTGAGAGGAGCCACTTTACTGAGACCACCATTACAAGAACCTGTGGCTTCTTGGGATTTAAATTTTGTGTTGTCCAAATTGACATCCCCTCCCTTTGAACCTTCTCACTCATCTTCTTTAAAATATTTGTCTTGGAAGACTGTGTTTTTAGTAGCTATTACGTCAGCCAGACGTGTTTGAGATACAAGCCCTGTCTATTAAGCCATAATAAAGTCAGGGTATCTTTACGTACCAATCCCTTGTTTGTTCCCAAAGTTTGTTCTATTGCCACCTTAAATCAGTCCATTGAGCTTCCAGTTTTCTTTCCCAATCACTGTAATGCAGCTGAATATTGTTTCCACCAGCTGGACGTTCATAGCTATGTTTTTATTTGCAACGAACCAAAGAATTTCGGAAGTCAGACCAGTTATTCATTTCTTTTTCCGACTCCAGATTGGGCTTACCAGTTTCTAAGGTGACATTGTCTAATTGGATTTCTAGTTGCATATCCTTCGTCTACAATTCGGAGGGCAGACAGTTACCCCACAGGATCAAGGCTCACTCTCCCAGGTCTCTTGTCTACCTCTGCAGCCTTTCAAGCAAGGGTACCACTTGATCATATTTGTGCAGCAGCTACTTGGGCTACCCCTCACACCTTTTGTAATTCATTATAAGTTGGATTTGGCATCCAGGGATAGAGCATCCTTTGACTCCACGGTGCTCAGGAGTATTTTCCATTGAGCCACCCAAGAAGAAGGCGCTATGGACACTGTCCCATATGTAAAAATGAAGGTGAGACTGGACTACCTAACATAAAGAAGTTATGTACTCACCATAAAGTTCCATGTTCGTAGTCCATCTAACCCTTCATTTTTACCAACCTACCCTCCTGCCCAAAGTTTGTTCTATTGCCACCTTAAATCAGTCCATTGAGCTTCCAGTTTTCTTTCCCAATCACTGTAATGCAGCTGAATATTGGAAGATCTGGAGGTAATAATTTGCTTCTGTTGGTTGGTGACCCTTTAGTATTGGTTTGTTTGTTAGGGGGTTTTATGTTTCTAGCAAGCAGCAAACAAGACCTGGGGATTGCACTGGTGCACCATGGGATACCTGCTTAGCCACGAGCCAACCAGAAGTCTTCAAGCTTGAAAATCGTCCGAGTCTGAGCCAAGGATCGGCTCCGAACCCGTATATAAAATTGAAGGGTGAGATGGACTACCAACATGGAATGTTGTGGTGAGTACATAACTTCTTTTTCCCAAGGATACAGATTCCACTCCCACTCCTTACCCCAACCCCAAACGGTTGGTCACACCTACCCCCAAATCAGTGGGCAGAGGCTCAAAAGCAAGTTCTCTCTCTCTTACGCATCAGGGCTATTAAACCTGTCCCAGAAGAAGACTGGGGACAGGGTTTCTACTCAATACTTTTCCTGGTACCCAGAAAAGGCAATTCCTGGAGTTCTATCCTGGACCTGTCTATCCTTAACACTTTTTTGGGAATTCCAAAATTCAAGATGCTAACTCTTCATCAGCTGCTTCCCATGCTAGACAAAGATGCCTGGTTGGAAACACTGGATTTAAAGGAAGCCTACCTGCACAACCCAATAAGGGAGTCTTCCAGAAGATGCCTGTGCTTCAAAGCAGGCTACATCAGTTCTCTGCACTTCCCTTTGGCTTATGTACTACGCCCAGGGTATTCACAAAGTGCCTAGCTCCAGTCACTGCATTTTGCAGGCAAAGAAATATTCAAATATACCCATACCTGGACGATTGGCTAATTCAGGCAGCAAGCCAGGACATGCTGTTAAGTCATCTGGCATTTGTAAAGATATTTTCAACGTCTCTGGGGTACACCATAAACGAAAAGAAATCACATCTTATACCCTGCCAACAGATTGTATTCCTGGGACAAGCTTTAATACAACTTCCCAGATGGCCTACGTCATGCCAGAGAAACAAATCCAGTTGACAGTCTACTTCAAACTACTGGCCACCAAGACCCAGCTCTCTGCAAGGAAAATACTGGAAGCCCTGGGGTTCATGGCCTCTTGCATTCTACTAATTCAATATGCAAGATTGCATATGAGGAAACTACAATGGTATCTAAAAAGCCTATGGTGTCAACCTTCTCAGGATCTAGAGTCAATGATTCCTATCATACCTTGTCTACAGATAGAGTTCCTTTGGTGGGCAGAGGCCTGCCACCAAAACAAGGGACTACCATTCACTCTACCCCATGCCGCCCAAACCCTAACAGACGCATCAGACTATGCATGGGGGGCTCACTTGGCAGGGCACTGCATTCAAGGCAAATGGAAACCAAATCAAATGTACTTGCATATCATTCAAAAAGAAATGTTAGCTGTACAGAATTCTGACAGCCTTCAAGGACCACATTCTTCCAGGGCATTTATTGGTAAAGACAGACAACACCAATGTTATGTGGTACATAAACAAGCAGGGGGAAACCCACTAATACCCTCTCTGCATACTAGCCGTGGCTGTGTGGAACACAGCCTTGAGCTACCAAGTGCATCTATAGGCTCAATTCCTGCCAGGAAAGCTAAATACACTGGCAGACGATCTAAGCAGAAATCTCATGGATCCACACGAGTGGAAACTGGAACCAAAGATATTCAACATGTTGAGAAATAAGTGGCTGAGCCCAGAGCTAGACCTGTTTTCCTCCCCACAGAACTACAAATTGGACAAATTCTGCACAAGGACTCCCCACAAACAAGCTTGGAAACTGGACGGCCCTGTCCTTCACCTGGAGTTTATGCCTTTCCCCCTCTGCCTCTCTAAGGTACTACTAAAGATCAAACAGGACAAACCAAGGACAATATTGTTTGCACTAGACTGGCTACGACAACACTGGTGTACCCCCTCTTGCGCAGTGTCACTGCTGGCATCATGGCACCTGCCTCAGACCCCTGCCCTGCTGTCCCAGCAGGGTCACCAGATTCTGCACCCACAACTTCAAACCCTGAACCTGGCAGCCTGGCTAATTACCTGGTCTCTCTGTTGCCATCTTTCAGTAAACAAGTGATGGATGTCATCCTGGAGGCAAGGAGGCCTAGTACTGGAAGATCCTATGCTGAAAAATGGAAAAGATTCTGTTCCTGGAGCCAAACTCAGGGGATGGGGCACAGCAGCGCCCAGGTTACCCCATATTCTTCAATACTTAACTGAGATGCTTCACAAGGGCCTTTCCTTTTCCTCCATCAAAATTCATGCCTCAGCCATTTCAGCTCATTACAAGACAGAACCACCCCTCTTCTCTCATCCACTGCTTAAGCAATTCCTCAGAGGGGCCAAAAACTTAAGACCACCCAGGAGAGCCACTTCTCTAGCCTGGGACCTTAACTTTGTATTGGAAAAGCTCACCCTACCTCCCTTTGAGCCAGCTGCAAATGTAGAGTTGAAATTCCTTTCTTGGAAAACAGCCTTCCTTCTAACCATCACTTCAGCAAGAGGGTGTCTGAATTACAGGCTCTCATGGCAGTGGAGCCTTTCATAATCTTTCATGCTGACAAGGGTGTCCCTTAGGACCAATCCCTCCTTCATGTCCAAGGTAGTATCCAGTGTGGCCCTTAGTCAGTCTATTCATCTGCCAACCTTCTTTTCTAATCCACAGAACAAAGGGGAATGAATACTGCACTCCTTGGACGTGCACAGACAACTTAGATTTTACTTGAACAGGACTAAGCCTCTCAGGAAGTCTGAACAGCTGCTGGTTGCATTTGCTGCAGGGGCAGAGGGGAAAGCCATTTCAAAGCAAACCATTTCTAAGTGGATAGGCAATTGCATTAATTTCTGCTATAAGCATCATGGAAAACCTACCCCACAGGGGATAAGGCCACATTCAACCAGGGCTGCATCTACAGCCTTTCTCAGAGGTGTTTCTACCAGGGACATCCTAGAAGCTGCTACCTGGAGTTCTGTACATAACCTTCACCAAGCAATACCACTTGCCAATTTTTTCTAAATGCAGACCTGGCTTTGCCACTGCAGTCTTGCAGGATCTTATAACTGGTCCTAATGCTATCTTATTACCTCCTCCAATCCTGAGCTTTGGGAATCTGCCCAAATGTGATGACTGCAACAGTGAACCACGGACATAGTACAGTTGTGTACACTTAACGTAAATGTAGATGTTAGAGTGTATTCCCTGTTGCAGTCCTGGTTACCCTAACTCCCGCCTCCTGACTTCTATTGACTATACTTCTATTCTTGTTTACTATGCTTAAAGCTTTTTGGTGTATTTGCTTTTTTGTTGGAGGTGTAACCTTGTATATAATTGCTTCCCATTATGGGGGCACCTGACATCTGGGGCAAGAAAAACTGATGTAATGCATCGGCTGCATGCTTTATACCCCTGACTACCAGACGTCATGGAAGATGAGACAGCAAGCAATGCAGGACACAAGACTTTGATAGTCAGGCCGACTGAGGGCTACTGTGCAAGCAGATAACCCAAATGTGAAAGCCGCAACAGTGAATACACTCTAACATCTACATTTATGGTAAGTGTGCACAACTGTACTTTAATGTGGTGGCCCATGGCAACTTAAGTTGGAAGAACATGAGATGTCCTATTCCCATGTTGCAGAAGTCTGCATATGGGTTTACCATTCAGTCTCGCATATGTACAGCCAGTATCCAAAGGCTTTCATGTCCCTCTGTGGTCTGTGAGACGTCTGTTGTAGGCGAGATTTCGTGGGCCATAAAGGTTGACACCAGCCCTCAGAATTATTCAGCTGCCGGTCGTACGCCAGGTGTTTCTGCTCCCACTGACGTCAGATTCATTTATCAGATAAGTACCGTGTTGGGTACCTTTTCAGTCCTTTTAAAGTTAAGTATTGCTTGTTCATGTCATCCAGAAAGGGCAAGAGTCAGTGCGGCTGTCAAATCCCTTATAAGGACGCCCATGATAAATGACTTTTCTGTTTGGGACAGTCGCACGACCATAAGGCTTGCCTAATTTTCCAGGCGTTCGTGCCTAAAACATTGTGTAGTCACTTACATGCGCTTAATCTTTATCTTGAAAACCTGTGTCTGAAGCAGCTTGTGTTACGGATGGAGGGCTCTTCAGACGTCTCCGCAGAACCGCCAAAAAAAGAAGGCCAGGACCTTACGGCCTTCGTCTACTGCTGAGCCTCATCCGGCTGATCCCCAGCCTGTGGCCGACATAGGCCTGAATCTGGACCTGTATCTGCCATTCTGGAGGTCATGGGTATCTCTCATGATGCTAACTATCCTTCGGCAGGAGCACGTCCCCAGAGGCTGTTCTGGTGCCCGTCTCCGATTCTGGAGGGGGGGGGGCTGCATTTTCTGAGGGAACTGTCTTTGCCGTCCAAGCCTTTGCAATGTTTGGTTTCTAGACAGACGTCCACAGGCCCTCTTAAAAGAAGAGAAAAGTGGAAACACGTTTCTCCCTCTACATAAAGCATGCTTGATTGGCTGGCTTTCAGTCAAAGCCTTTTCAGTGCCTTTATGACACTGAGGCCTACCACTGCTATTACTGATTCCAGCTCTCCTGAGCCATAGGGCCTCAGCCTACTGATAGTGATTAGGGAAGAGGAAGTTCTTTCAGATTCCTCTGAGAAATCTTTCTTACAACTCACAACTGTTCTCCCCCTTGGGATATGGATCTCCAGAGGAAGAGCCAATTGACTCTACTGAAGACTTGACCTTTAGTGAGACAATAAGCAGGATGAAGGATCACGTTAAATGGGAATCTTGAGGTGCAAAAGCGGTACTAAGTTCTCATTCAAATGGAAACCACCAGCCTAGCTGCTGTTCCTCCTATCCTGCTTACCTTTTTAGATGCCTTTTCTTCTGTATCTCTGAGCCTTGACTCCCAACCTCCTGCCCCACACCGAGCAGGCAGGCTTTATAAAGTGCCTGACACTGCTAAGCATCTACTTAACTGCCCACCAGCTTATCTTGCCAGTATATCCGTCTCTACAGATAAAGCTTCCAAATTCCTTCCTACTACCACCATTCTCCCAACTGACAAAGACAGCAAGAAAATGGAAAGGTTGGGCAAAAAGATATATACAGTGGATATAAAAAGTTTACACACCCCTATTAAAATACCAGGTTTTTGTGATAAAACGACCACAGTAAATAATTTCATAACTTTTCCTACCTTTAATGTGGCCTATAACCTGTACAATTCAATTGACATATTTGTTAGGGGAAAAAATATAAAAGTACAATACACTGGTTGCACAAGTGTGCACACTAATACTTTGTTGTGTGTGCACACCCCTAAACTAATATTTTTTGAAGCATCTTTTGGTGTAATTACAGCATTCAGTCTTCTTAGGCAGGAGTCTGTCAGCATGGCAAATCTTGACTTGGCAAAATTTGCCCACTCTTCCTTACAAAAGCGCTTCAAATTTGTGACTGGTATTTGGAACTGTTCGTAATTCCCTCCACCTTGACTAAAACCCCCAGTTCTAGCTGAAGAAAAGCAACCCCAGAGCATGATATTGCCACCAACATGCTTCACCAATGGGGATAGTGATGTTCTTTGTGTTTCACTGTTGTAGTCATTACATTTGAGTTATCAGTTTGCAGGTAGTTGTTCAAATTTCTATGTGGGGAAAACAGAAAGATCCCTAAGGCAAAGAATTTGACACACATACTATGGAAATGAAGAACAAACAAAACCCACTCTTCAAACATTCAGAAACATGTCCTGATTTCACGAGTTTCAAGTTTGGTATACTTGAGATAGTGAAAAGGAACATTAGCAGAGGTGATTGGGGGAACGAATTAGAAACCAGGGAATTACACTGGCAGTTGACATTAAATGCAGTGGAATTTCTGGGTATTAATGATCACTTATCTATACAGCCAGGGGAATTTTTTTGGCAAGTTGCTGGTGTAGCCATGGGCAATAGTTGCGCTCCCCTTTTTGCTAACTTAGTTGTGTACAAATGGGAGACCAATTTTATTTTTCGGAGGACATTTTCAGATAAGTGGTTGGTTTACCTCAGGTTTTTAGATGACTTATTTATTTTATGGAAGATAGATGGTTTTCATGAAACTTTTGTGGAATTTTTAAGTGACAGATGTGAGTATTTTAAATTTACAGGTTCCTTTGGGTCCTCTAATATTAATTATTTAGATGTATTTTTGTACAAAGATTTAGCAAAATGTTGCTTCCAGTCTTGTATTTACAGGAAACCGACATTTTCAAATGACTATTTAGCTTTTTCTAGTTGCCAACCCTACTATGTTAAGAGGAACATAGTGAAGGGTCAAATGGTCCGAGTTGTGAGAATGTGCTCTGATACTGATTCTGTGATTTCTGAAACGGGCAAGTTGGTTGATATGTTTAGAGCTAGGGGTTATCCTTTGAAGTTTGTGAACGATATCAAGGAACAAGTCGTTAATGAAATGGGGTTTGAGATTTAAACCATTACTTGGTACCACTGAGATTACCCCTGTAGTTGACAGCAACAAAGATTTGGACTACACTAATTCTATGGTGTTGATTGAGGGTGAAACATCTTTCCAAATTAAAAATATTATCTTGAATAATTGGAGTATGTTCAAGTGCAATCAAGATTTATGGTCAACTGTTGGCAACAAACCTCCTTTTACTTACAAGGTTAACAGGAATTTAAAAAGCTTACTGGAAAATCATGGGCAGGTTAAGAAAATCAATAACAGGGGGACAACTAAATGTGGTGCCTGTGAGTATTGCAAATATATTATTAGTACCCCTTCGGTGTTATTGGGACCTGACAATATTGAAGTAAGGTTCAGGACGTATACCAGTTTTGTAAACAATATTATGTAGGAAAGACGGAAAGAAAGTTATATAGGATTTATGAGCACCTATATAACATTTCCAAACATGATGAAAAAAATGCACCATTTAAACACATTAAAGCTTTTCCTGAACACTCTTTCCAGTTTGGTATTCTCGAAGTAGTAGGTAAGGATATGATTGGAACAACCAACTTCTTAGGGCAGAAGCTAGATGGCAATTAGAATTGAATGCCACTGTTCCACCTGGCCTTAATGACCATGTTAGTATCAAATCGGAGCTCAAATTTAGAGCTTATAAATTGTGATAGGCATTTTATATTGCTTTATGTTCTTGGTTTCAGTGTATTTTTATATTTTTATATTGTAGTGTGACATTAGATTTATTGTAACTATTATTTTTTATGGTAGTTACACCATCTATTTCATAGTATTAAATTAGTGCATATAAATTATGATAGGTATCAAGTGACAAGTTTTATGTCTTAGGTTTTAGTACATTTTATTATATGAGTATTATTATATTTATGTGACATAATCTTTATTGCAATTATTATTGCATTATGGTAGTTTCTATTATCTATTTTATTCACCATTTTTCTCCTTATGGAACTTTTCACTTTAAGAACTGTTTTGCTTTGATTGGTAATCTGTTTCTTAATTGTGGGCAAGGTTTTATATTTAAGTGAGTGTTTTCTATGTTATTATTGTTCTGATGAAGTCAACTGACGAAAGCGCTTAACCATTTTGCTATTTATTATGAAAATAAACTTTGTTCTGTGGTTGGAGGACTTTGGCTGCGAGGTGCATTTGTTTTTGGATCAGCTCATTACAACACAGAACCTTCCATCTTCTCTCATTCTCTGCTAAAGCAGTATCTGAGAGGGGCCAAAAACTTAAGACTACCCAGGAGAGCACCAACCCCTGCCTGGGACCTCAATTTTGTATTGGAAAAGCTCACTCTCCCTCCTTTCGAGCCAGCTGCTAATTCAGACTTAAAATTTCTATCCAGGAAAACAGCTTTCATTTTAGCAGTCACTTCAGCTTGAAGGATATCCGAATTACAGGCTCTTATGGCAGTGGAGCCTTTAATCATTTTTCATGCGGACAGGGTATCTCTCAGGACCAATCCATCCTTCATGCCTAAGGTGGTATCCAGTGTGGCTCTTAGTCAGACCATTCATTTGCCAACTTTTTTTCCCAGTCCACAGAACAAGGGGAGTGGATTCTGCATTCATTGGATATACACAGACAAGTTAGATTTTACTTAAACAGGACAAAATCTCAAAGAAAATCTGAACAACTGCTGGTGACATTTGCTGCAGGGGCAGTGGGAAAGGCTGTTTTAAAGCAAACCATTTCCAAATGGCTAAGCCATTGTATTCATTTCTGCTATATGCACCATGGAAAAACTATCCCCCAGGGGATCAGATCCCACTCCACCAGGGCTGCATCTACTTTTACATCCTTTCTCAGAGGTGTTCCTACCAGGGACATTCTAGAAGCTGCTACCTGGAGTTCAGTTCATATGTTCACCAAACATTACCATTTACCACTTTTCTCTAAATCCAGAGCTGGCTTTGCCACTGCTGTTTTGCAGGGCCTTATAGCTGGTCCTAATGCTGTATAATTCCCTCCACCCAACCATAGCTTTGGGAATCTACCCAAATGTAATGACTGCAACAGTGAAACACAAAGAACATAGTACAGTTGTGTACACTTACCATAAATGTAGATGTTCGAGTGTATTCACTGTTGCAGTCCTGGTTACCCTCCCTCCAGCCCCTTATTTTTCTCTGGCTATACCTCTGCTTTCTTTCACTATGCTTAAAAGCCCTTTTGGTGTATTTGCTTTTGGGACTGGAGGTATATTTTTTGTGTTTTTCATTTTATTTGCTCCCCATTTGTGGGGCAGCTGACATCCGGGGCAAGAAAAATTGATGTAATGGTGTTGGCTGCATGTTTTATACCCCTGACGTCATGGAAGAAGGGACAGCAACAGACGCAGGGCCCAAGACTTTGTTAATCAGGCCGAGTGAGGGCAACTTGCCAGCAGATTACCCAAATGTAATGACTGCAACAGTGAATACACTCTAACTTCTACATTTACAGTAAGTGTATACAACTGTACTTTCTCTGCACTGCCCTTTGGCCTATCTACTGTGCCCAGGGTATTCACAAAGTGCCTAGCTCCAGTCCTTGCATTCTGCAGACAGAAATATTCAAATATAACCATACCTGGACGATTGTCTAATACAGTTAGAAAGCCAGAACATACTATTAAATCATCTGGCATTTGTAAAGAAACTGCTAACCTCACTGGGGTACACCATAAAGGAAAAGAAATCTCAGTAGTACCCTGCCAACAAATAGTATTCCTGGGAACAAGCTTGAATACACCTTCCCAGATGACCTACCTTACGTCAGAGAAACAAGTTCGACAGCCTTCTTCAAACTACTGGCCACAAAGACCCAGCTGTCTGCAAGGAAAATACTGCAAGCCCTGGGGTTCATGGCCTCTTGCATTCTATTAATTCCATATGCAAGACTGCATATGAGGAAACTACAATGGTATCTAAAAAGCCTATGGTGTCAACATCCTTAGGACCTGGAATCAAGGATTCCCATCATTCCTTGTATAAAGACAGAGTTCCTTTGGTAGACAGAGGCCCTGCCATCACAAGGGACTGCCATGCACTTTACCCCCTGCTGCCCAAACCCTAACAGAAGCATCAGACAATGCACGGGGGGGGGGGGGCACTTGTCAAGACAGTGCATTCAGGACAAATGGAACCAGAGTCAAATGCACCTGCATATCAGTCAAAAAGAAATGTTAGCTGTACAGAATTCTCAGACAGCTTTCATGAACCACATTCTTCCAGGACAATTATTGGTAAAGATGGACAACACCACTGTTATGTGGTACATAAGCAGGGGGGAACTCGCTCATACCCCCTCTGCAGAGTAGCCATGGCTCTGTGGAACACAACCTTGAGCTACCAAGTGCACCTACAAGCTCAATTCCTGCCAGGCAAGCTAATTACACTGGCAGACCTAAGCAGAAACCTCATGGACCCACACGAGTGTAGCAAAAGATATTCAACATTCTGAGAAACAAATGGAGTCCAGAGATAGACCAGTTTGCCTCCCCTCAGAAGTACCAGTTGGACAAATTCTGCACAAGGACTCCCCACAAATGAGCTTGGAAAGTGGATGCCTTGTCCTTTACCTGGGAAAGCCTCTCCGTTAATTCCTTTCCCCCTCTGCCTCTCCTCTCGAAAGTTTTACTAAAGATCAAACAGGACAAACCAAGGACAATAGTCATAGCACCAGACTCGCCACAACAACACTGGTACCCCCTCTTGCGCAGTATGACACTACTGTAACCATGGCACCTGCCTCAGACTCCTTCCCTACTGTCCCAGCAGGAGGGACAGATTCTGTACCCTCAGCTTCAAATCTTTAGCCTGGCTAATTACCTGAGTTCTCCATTACCATCCCTCAGCAAGCAAGTGCTGGATGTCATCATGGAGGCAAGGAGGCCTAGTACTAGAAAATCCTGTGCTGAAAAGTGGAAAAGATTCTGTACCCGGAACCGGACTCAGGGGATGGGTACTACAGTGCCCAATTTACCCCATATTCTTCAATACTTAACAGAGATGCTTCACAGGGGCCTTTCCTTCTTCCATTAAAATTCATGCCTCAGCCATTTCAGCTCATTATAATACTGAGCCACACCTCTTCTCCCAACCCCCACTGAAACAATTCCTCAGAGGGGCCAAAAACTTGACAACCCAGGAGAGCTCCTACTCCTGCCAAAAGCTTACTCTACCTCCTTTTGAGACAGCTGCAACTGTGGAGTTCAAATTCCTTTCTTGGAATACAGCCTTCCTCCTAGCCATCACTTCAGCCAGAAGGGTGTCTGAATTACAGGGCCTCATGGCAGTGGAGCCTTTCATCATCTTTCATGCAGACAGGGGTTCCCCCACGACCAATCCTTCATTTATGCCCAAGGTGGTATCCAGTGTGGCCCTTAATCAGTCAATTCATTTGCCATCCTTTTCTATTCCACAGAACAAAGGGGAACGAATACCGCGTTCCTTGGACATGCACAGACAACTTGCATTTTCCTTGGACAGGACCATCCTCTTAGGAAATCTGAACAGCTGCTAGTTGCCTTTGCTGCAGGGGCAGAGGGGAAGGCCATTTCAAAGCAAACCATTTCTAAGTAGTAGGTCATTGCATTCTTTTTTGGTATAAGCACCATGAAAAACCTACCCCACAGGGGATAAGACCCCATTCCAACAGGGCTGCATCTACTTCAACAGCCTTTCTCAGAGGTGTTCCTACCAGGGACATCCTAGAAGCTGCTACCTGGAGTTTTGTACATACCTTCACCAGGCATTACCACTTGACAGTTTTCTGTAAATCCAGAGCTTGTTTTGCCACTGCAGTCTTGCTGGGCCTAATAGCTATTCCTAATGCTCAATAACCGCTTCCTCCCTTCCTTAGCTTTATGAATTTACCCATATGTAATGACTGCAACAGTGAAACATGAAGAACATAGTACAGTACACTTACCATAAATGTAGATGTTCGAGTGTATTCACTGTTGAAGTCCTGGTTACCCTCCCTCCAGCCCCCTGACTCCTATTGGCTATATCTCTAATCCTGTTTACTATAATTAAGCTTTCTGGTGTATTTGCTTTTGTTGGTGGTGTAACTAAATATTTAATTGTTTCCCATTATGGGGGCAATCTGGGGCAAGAAAAACTGATGTAATAGCTTCAGCTGCATGCTTTATACCCCTGACGTCATGTAAGATGAGACAGCAACAGACGCTGGTCCCAAGACTTTGATCATCAGGCAGTCTGAGGGCTACCTGCAAGCAGATAACCCAAATGTAATGACTGCAACAGTGAATACGCTCAAACATCTACATTTATGGTAAGTGTACACAACTGTACTTTCTTTTGGTGATGCAAAGTGTTTTTTGTGCCAAACATATTTTTTGGAATTGTGGCCAAAAAGTTCAACCTTGGTCTCATGAGACCATAACGCATTTTCCCATATGCTTTTGGGAGATTTGATGTATTGATGTGAAGTTGTTCTATCTCGCCTTCATTCTCACTGATGGGTTCGGAGCCAATCATCTGCTCGGCCAAATATAAAAGCTCGAGGTCTTCAAGCAGCTCGTGGCCTACTCCCTATCCCATGATGCAGTGGTGTGCCTCTCCGATCTCATTTGCCGTTGCAACAGATTGGGAGTTCTTTGACGGCTCTCGCCAGTATTTCTGATATTTCTTTGTATTTCTGTATAGTTATGATGATCTTGGGTATTCCTCATTAGCTCTTGCTGTTTTTCTTAGTTTCTAGTGATTTTAGATAGTTTAAAACTGAGTGCATTGTTTATTTGCATTAGTGGCCGTTCTTTTCCTAGCTGGTTTCTAACAACTTGTTTTAAGTTGGAGAGTTTAGTTCCAGTTTTTTTCTCCCTATCCTTATATTGTGTGCTGTAGAGTTAGTCATATATACTATGTTAAACTTGACCCCCGATTTCTTTTAGGGCAGTAGTTTTTTCTGTGTACTGTAGTGTTGGAAATTGTAGGACTTGGATAAAGCCTCGTTGTTTTATTAGGGCTGTTTTATTTATAAATATAGATATATAAAATGTGTGTGTGTGTGTGTGTGTATATATATATATATATATATATATATATATGTGTGTGTGTGTGTGTGTGTACGCATATATATATATGTATATATATATATATATATATATATATATATGTGTGCATATACATATATACATGTATGTATATAGATAGATATAGAGATAGATCTATATTGTTGCGAGGTGCTGCTTCCAAGAGGAGTTGAGTAACTGTTGCTTACCACTAAGGTGAAACTCTTGGTGATTAGGAAAGAACGAGACAAGAGCCAGAGATAAAGATTTGAGCGCTTTTGTTTGCTTTTTTATTACTTACTCAAACTTCTTCAGAAATCTGTCTTTAATGCATTCCAGCATGTATTTATACTTTTTACTTCTAGTAGGTGAGGTAATAGTGATGTGTAAGGTGATTAGTGGGGGTGGGGGAGTCACCTTAACCATTTGAGCATGCACTTTATATTGCAACTGCCGTTAAGGCCAGGAGCAGTGTCTGCTTTCAGGTCGATTTGCCATTTAAGCGGTCTTATTTCTAAGGTAATGCTGGATTCTGTGCTGAAGGTTCTGACCTTTTCTAGCACTGAAAATTGGAATTTTGGGGGGGGGGGGGGTTGCATCCTGCTGCATGCCTGGCTATGCCATTAGTGATGTCTGCACGCTTTATTGCTTGGTAGTGCTCTTTTATCCGGTCACTGAGTTCCCCGGTGATCATCCCAACGTAGAACGCAGGGCAGTATTGGCATTTCCCTAGGTAGACTACGTTTGAGTTACAATCGTACCTCTCGTGTGTTTTGATGGGCCATTTTATGTTGGCTATCTTGATGCTGCTGCTGGTGTCAGTGTTGGCAGCAGCAGCATAGGCCACAGGGGTGGGTCCTTGTCTTTTGTGGATCTGTTAGTGGGTGAGAGGGGGCGCTTCTTTCTAGTATGCTCTTTAGGGAGTTGGCTTTCTTGTAGCAGAAGTTGGTTCTGTCCCATATTGCTTTGTGGAGTTAAGGATTGCTTTCTATAATGTCCCAGTTGACCTGCAATGCCTTTTTAATGGCTGATGAGTCAGTTGAGATGAGTAAGGGGAATCTGGGTTGCTGGCTGTCTCTCTGTGTTTCGGCGCCCTTGAACCCATGATGCAAGATGGCCAGATGTCTGGTGCGTCTCTGGTCGGACACTTTATTTACAATGTTGTCCACTTTATCTGCAGGGTAACTACATTGTATTAGTAGTTTGCGAAGTACTTCACTTTCTTTCTGGTAAGTGTTGTTTTCGCTGACTATCCTGCTGAGTCTAAAGTATTGGCCTTTGATAACATTTCTTTTGATGTTCCTGGGGTGTTAGCTAGTTTATTCCAACAGGCTGTTTCTGTGTGTGGATTTTCCTGTACAGGTTGGATGTGAAACGTGTGCTTTCGTCCAGGTGGGTAGTGACATTGAGGAAATTGACTTTTGTGCCCATCCCTGCCACTGTGAAGTGTAGGAAGCTTATGCTTTCCTCTGTTTCCTGTAGAAAGGTGTTCAGCTCTTGGTGTCCCTTCCCACAGAAGGAATAATAATCTGTATAGCACTTGTACAGCGCTACTTGTTTGAAGCCATTCACGTGGACTAGATGTCCTTCAAGAATGCAACTGCAGTCATAACATGTGGGTTGTCCTGCCTCAGGCAGCCCTCGGTCGGCCGAATTCCAAAGTCTGGTTCCGGCGTCGGCTGGTGTCGCCTCCTCTCCGATGTCAGAACGGCTGGAGTATAAAAGCATCGGCCGACGCCATCTTCAGTCTTTCTTGCCGCGCGAAGCCCGAAGCAGAAGCAGTTCGCAAGTGCCGGTCGGTCAGCTCATGTGTTTTCAGTACCGAAGTCCTCAGCCGATGTCAGAACAAATTGAGAAAGTTAATAATTGTTTGTCTTGTGGTAAACAAATACCTCATAAGGACTTTCATTCTTACTGCCTTCCTTGCCTGGGCCCAGACCACGACGTCTCGGCCTGTGCTGCCTGTGCTTGCTTTAATAAGCGCACTCTCAGGCGCCGGGCAGAATTTGCCGAAGACTTTTTCTGCAAATTTTTCGCGTATATCATGCCATCGGATCAACCGACAACTCAATCTTCCAAAAACCGCAAGTACCGGAACCGACATCCTCAGCCCGCGCCCTCCACCGATGCAACTCCTAAACCCTCCGCTAGTGTTTCGGTCCCTTCGGAAACGGTAATTCAACCGCTCCAGGCCGACGACACAGCGTTAACATGTCCTTCGGTCTCGGAGACCACTCCGGTGCCGGTTGTTGATTTTCCTCCGGAAACCGAAGTTCTGGATCTACCCGACACCATTCCTGTAGATAAGGTTACTCCTGCACGTGAGGCTGCTAGGCCTCCTGTTTCTATGTTCGTCAAGGCCTTTGCATGTGCTAAGGCCGCCAGCCAGGCCATGGCCCATCCTAAACCTGCTGACCAGGCCCCTTCTTCTGATGAACAGATCATGTCTCTTGCTGCAGATCTTATCTCTCATCAGGGGGTCTCAGCCTCACCCAGACAAGGTTCTCAGCCACCTGCAGAGAAAAGGCCCAGAAATGAGTAGACTGACAACCTCTCTTCAGATGAAGCCTCTGGGGATTCTGAGCTTTCAGATACCCAAGAAGAATCCTTCCAGGCCTATGAGGATTCGGATGCTGAGGAATCAATTCCCTCTGCCTCTCCTCCAGAGGGTTTCTCGTTTGGTGAAGTCCTACACTCTGAGGGAACATTTTAAATGGCAGGGTCAGGAATTTTCTGATTCCAGGAAAAGACAACGAACCTTACTTAAGTTTCCCCAGCACAGACCTTTAGCTAGTCCTCCAGTTATGGATGTTTTGGATGATGTTTTCTCCGACTCCAGTGCTAACCCTGATTCTCTCCCACCTGCTCCTGTCAAGCCAGACAGATATTATAGGGTCCCTGACACTCACAAACATCTCTTTAAGGCCCACTCTGTGGATCTAGAAACTATTTCACAAGGCCCCAAGGGAGTGGCTACCTCCACTGCCAGCGGATAGGAAAGCTAGGTCCCTGGAGAGATGGGGTAAAAAAGTTTATACCTCTACCACCCTAGCCATGAGGTCACTTAATTGCCTTTTTCATATGTTTCAGTACCAGGATTTTTTACTGGATGATTTACAGAAAAAATTTGCCTCTCCTGAGCCTATTGATAGAAAGGCATTGCAGGATCTAATACATAACACTCAGAAGGTTAATCATTTTCTTCAGTGTGGTTATGATGCATTGGAGGCTTCATGTAGGGCAGCTATGACTGGGGCTGTGATACGTAGACATGCTTGGTTAAAAAATCAGCCACTGACAGACCATGTTAAAGTAAAGTTACTTGATGCACCTCTGGAAAAACAGAAGCTTTTTGGTGCTAATGCACAAGATGTGTTGAAGTCCATTGAGGAAAAAGCTAAGTCCGTACAGACAGTCAAGGATTTCCTCCAGGTTCAGCCACCCAGATTCAGCAGAAACTGGCCTTCAAAGAATTGGTCCTTCCCAGACTCTGACAAGTTTCAAAGGGGAAAAAACAGGCGTGCCCGAGGTAGAGGGCAATACCGAGGCTCTTACAGGGGCCGCCAGTGGCAACCTCCAAATCAGAGAAGTGGCGCAGGCAGCTCAGCTGCACCACAAGGACAATCACAATGACTTGACTTTCATACCGCCTACTAAGGCTCAAAAAGAAGCACATTTGGGCGGAAAATTATCCTTATTCTCAAAAAAGTGGCATATCTTAACCAAGGACAACTGGATTCTGGATTTAATAGACAAGGGTTACAGATTCCACTTCCGTACTTCACCAATAAGACAAGGCATGCCAAACCTGCCACATCATCAAAGGGCAGAGGCACTCATTCAAGTTTCAAAGCTGTTAAGTATAAAAGCAATAGAAAAGGTTCCTTCTCAAGAACAAGGCCAGGGATTTTATTCAAGACTGTTCCTTGTTCCAAGAAAGGAAAACAAATGGAGGCCTATACTGGACTTGTCTACTCTAAATACTTTTCTCATTGTGCCAAAGTTCAAAATGCTGACATTGCAGCAATTCCTTCCCATGCTGGGCAAGGGGTCTTGGCTGGTCACTCTGGACCTCAAGGAGGCATACCTGCATGTCCCAATCAAAGCTGCAGAACATACCTCAGATTTCTTGCAGGGACAAAGCATTATCAATTCTCAGCATTGCCGTTTGGCTTATCTACTGCACCCAGAGTGTTCACGAAATGCCTGGCATCAGTAGTGGCTCACTGCAGACTCCAGGGGATTCAAATATACCCCTACCTGGACGACTGCCTCATACAAGCAGACAACAAACGAACCTTAATGGCAAACTTGGACTATGTCATTCAATTACTGCAGGCCTTGGGATACACAGTCAACATTCAAAAATCAAGACTACTGCCATCCCAGCAGATTATTTTTCTAGGAGCCAAACTGGACACAGAAACACAAATGGCCTACCTCACAGAGGAAAAACAACAGCAGTTACCAGAGTACTTCAAAGGACTAGCAAAGCACTCCCAGCTGACTGCAAGGAAAATCCTGCAGGCCCTGGGGTTCATGGCATCTTGCATTCTTCTGGTATCTTTGGCAAGACTTCATATGAGAAAGCTGCAATGGTACTTAAAAAGCTTATGGTCCCAACACAGCCAAAGCCTAGAGGACGTAATCCCACTCATTCCATGTCTGCAAAAAGAATTTTTGTGGTGGTCTCAAGCAAGTCAATTAATCGAAGGCATGTCTTTCAACAGACTTCAAGCAAGCCAAATGATTACAACAGACGCCTCAGATCATGGATGGGGGGGCGCACATGGACGGCAGATGCATTCAAGGTCAATGGACACCAAGGGAAAGACATCTGCACATAAACCAAAAAGAGATGTTGGCAGTGATACATGCAATACAGACTTTCGAAAAATCACTACAACAAGGACATTTGCTAATAAGGACAGACAACACCACGGTCATGTGGTATATAAACAAGCAGGGAGGCACTCATTCTTAACCCCTCTGCAGACTAACAATGATTCTCTGGGAAAAATCCCTGAGTCTGAAGATACATTTACAATCCCAATTTGTGCCAGGCAAGGACGATGTGCTGGCGGACAAACTGAGCAGAAATTTCTGGGATCCACACGAATGAATGCTGCATCCTCACATTTTCTCACAAATAACAGACATGGGGAAGGCCGGACATAGATCTCTTTGCTTCTCACATGAATCATCACCTGGAAAAGTTCTGTACAAGGACCCACCATCCTCTAGTTTGGAAAACGGATGCTCTCTCCTTCAGCTGGAATTCCCTAAAAATTTATGCATTCCCTCCTCTGCCACTGCTGACCAAGGTGATACTGAAGATCAAAGCAGAACAACCAACAGGCATTTTGATAGCTCCATATTGGCCAAGGCAGCACTGGTACCCATTGCTGTTAAGCATAACTCGGACCAAACTGTGGCCTCTGCCCCTATGGCCTCTAATTCTAACACAACACAATTACAGGACTGTTGATCAAAGCCTGAAAACATTACATCTGACAGCCTGGAGGTTACCATAGCTCCTTCCACTATCTCTCTTTCCAAAACAGTTCAAGAGATCTTACTGGAAGCACGCAGACCTTCCCCCAGAAAAACCTATTCAGCCAAGTGGAAGAGATTCAGCATCTGGAATGCCAACAGGGGTCAGGATACAACAGTACTGAGTATACCTCAGATATTGGAATACTTGGCAAAAATGTTTCATACTGGTCTCTCATATTCTTCCATAAAGATTCACGCCTCCGCAATCTCAGCAAAATACAATTGTGACCCACCAGTGTTTTCACATCCTTTGCTAAGACAGTTCCTAAGTGGGATAAAGAATATCAAACCTTTCAGAAAACAGCCAGTACCTGCATGGGACCTCAATTTTGTTTTGGAAAAACTAACTCTTCCTCCCTTTGAGCCAGCAGCAACTTCAGAAATGCAATTTCTATCATGGAAAACAGTTTTTCTATTGGCAGTCACATCAGCAAGAAGAGTCTCGGAGATACAGGCACTCATGGCAGTACCTCCTTTCCTCATTTTTCATCAGGACAGAGTCTCTCTAAGAACCAATCCGTCATTCATGTCAAAAGTAATTTCCAGGGTGTGTCTAAATCAAGCTATACACCTGCCTACTTTCTTCCCCAATCCTCAAAACAAGGGGGAAAAACTACTGCATACTTTGGACATTCACAGGCAACTACGGTACTACTTGGACAAAACTAGGGCCACCAGGAAGTCTGACCAACTGTTTGTAGCCTATGCTGCTGGAGTACAAGGGAAAGCAATCTCCAAGCAAACAGTTTCAAAATGGATTGGACACTGCATCAGATTCTGCTATTCTTTCCATGGAAAATGTGTGCCAGCCAATATTAGGCCACATTCCACCAGAGCTATAGCCACATCCACAGAAGATGGCGTCGGCCGATGCCTTTATACTCCAGCCGTTCTGACGTCTGAGAGGAGGCGACACCAGCCGACGCCGGACCCAG
Organism: Protopterus annectens; assembly: GCF_019279795.1. Taxonomy (NCBI): domain Eukaryota; kingdom Metazoa; phylum Chordata; order Ceratodontiformes; family Protopteridae; genus Protopterus; species Protopterus annectens. The sequence goes on from NC_056743.1 coordinate 257,094,690, forward strand.
ACTTTGGAATCCGGCCGATCGAGGGCTGCCTGAGGCAGGACAACCCATATGTTATGACTGCAGTTGCATATCTATTGGACATCTACATTTATGGTAGGTACAAAACTGTACTTTTGTCTGTCTCCCAAGAGCTGAGGACCAGGTTGTCATAGGAGGGGGCCATCTTGGCTCCCATGGCCACTCCTTTAAGTTCGAAAATGATTCCTTCGAAGGCGAAGAAATTGTTTTCCAGCACTAGTTTGAGTATTAGGCAGTGTTTCTGCTCTGTTTTGGGTCATAGTTCCTGTGCTTTGTCAGGTGACTTTTTTCTGCATATATCCCTTTGTCATGAGGGATGTTGCGGTAGAGGGCGACTGTGTAATATGATAAGTGTCCTCTTGGAGTTTGGGTGGGTATTCTGGAATTGGTGGAGCTTGTTTAGAAACTGCTAGGAGTCCTTTAGGTAAAATTTGGAGCTCTGTACTACCGGGTTTAGGTAGAACTCATGCAGTTGGGAGACTAATTCTCTTTTTGTTCTTTTGGAGGAGACTGTCTCTCAGGGGTGGGTCTGCTGGGTTTTTGAGAACATTTGGTATGCCGAAGAAAGTTCATACTGTTGGGGAATCAACAGCCATGAAGGTGAATTCTTCTGTGATTCTGCTGTGCCATGCCAGCTTTTTAAGCATGGTGTCAATGCCTTTGAATCTTTCTATCACAGTGTCTTTGGAGACTGTGCGGTAGTGGTCAGCCCTGGCCAGTACTTCCAGCATTTTTTCTGTATAAGTGGATTTCTTCATGACTACTATGCTGTCCCCTTTGTCTGCTTTGAGGACTATAGTGTCCTTGACATGGCGTAAGTTAGCTAGGTCTGCTTTTTCTGTTTGGCTAATATTGCTTTTGTACCACTGGGGTTTGTTGTCAGTGATTTTCATTATCTCGTTTTCTACCACTTTGGAGAAAATGCATAGGTTCTGGTTAAGGGTAGGGTTGTATGTACTTTTTCTTCTGAGTGTGGGAGGTCTATTTCATCATCATCACTCAGAGGGGGACTGCTGCTTGTATCTGTCAGGGAGCTGTGGAGTTCTGCTGGTATTCGGGGACCGAGTGCAGGGTGCCTGGGGTGATAGTTGGGGTCTGTGGCTTCTCTTGGGATGGGTGTCAGCACGTTACTGTTTGCCAAGGGGTTGCTGCGCTGGGTAGGCATGTCTACATTGGGTCTGTTGCTGTGGCGACTGACTATTTCTCGCTGTCTCTGGGGGGGGGGGGGAGTATGGCGGTCAAGTGCGGTGCTAGTGGTGGCACCTGCAGAGCAGCGTGCCTACCTCCTTTGGTTGTCACTGTTTGGACCGCTTGTAGTCAGGGTCGGCCTACTGAGGCCGTGACTGTTTCTCGGGCTAGCTGTTCACCTGCTTCCTACGTTATTGGCTCGATTGGTTTTGCCATTTGTGAGCCCTTGAGGTTGTGCTGCCTGGTTTAAGATGGCGGGCTTAGCGTTTGCTGGGCCAGTACTGCTGTCTCCTTGTGGTGTATATGGGTTGGATGCTCTACCATTGTTGGAGACCTTTACACACGCAGTGCTGTTTGCTCTCATTTTGTTAACATTGCTGTTAGGCAGGGCAGCATTTATATCATACTAACCAGCTTCAGTTAGAGCTCCCTGTGCAAACATTTCAGCTGCCAAAACAGTAGTTACGGTTTCAGGTGCATGGGCGGGGGTTAGTATGTCCGCCTCATGCATATTGGCTACTGTTCCAGTAAAGTTACTGGTTGTACAGGTATCATGCACATCATTGTTTTTATCCGTATCATGCACATTAGTTGTAATTGTACCTTGTAAAGTATTATGCACATTATTAGATAAACTTTGTAAAATATTAGTTGTACCTTGTAGAGCATTATGCACATTATTGGCTGTACTTTGTAACATATTAGCTGTACTTTGTAAAATATTATGCACATTATTAGCTGTAACAGTCCCATGCCCACAATTAGCTGCATCATTTACCCACACATTTGCGAAATTTTCAGTATCATTTCTGCCTGCAGAGGTATCTTGTCTATAAAAGTCAACATTAAAGTTAGCCACAAGATTAAGCTCGTTTCTATCTGTGTTGGATACTGAAGTTTCTCTGGTGGTCACAATAGCATGCCTGTTTTCAGTTGCAGCCGCAATGGTTATTGCTGCAGTCCTGTATGTCCCCGCTTGATGGCTGTTGTCAATGTTGAGATACTAGCTGATTGTCCTCGTATTTATTTTTGCGAAAGCAATTTTTTTAAATTAAACTTTCTGCAGTATAGTTTGAGGTTTAGTATGACCTTGGTGCTGTTGACCCTTCTGGAGGGGATGAAATTGCGGCCTTTTGTGAGGACGTTGTTTATCACTGGGTCTAGTGTGTGGCCTGTGAGGTTGTAAACCTCTAGTTCCTTGAGTCTGTTTGCAGCCGCGTTCTTACCATCGTGGTTCATTGGTATCTCGCACTTCTTCTTGGGGGGAATGATCTTGTCACCATTTGTCTCTGGTTGCTCGACTCTTCCCCACTGCCCCTGCCTCCGCCTCTCCCTCTTTGGGGATGTGCCGGCAGGTCTGCCGGCCAAGAGTCCGTGCCTATGGCTAAAAAAGACTTCTGGTGTGGGTGGACTGTGGCCCGGGGCGTTTTGTCTGGCCGGTGTGGTGGCCCTGGCCCTGTTTTGAAGGGGGGGGGTAGGGAAGTTGCACTGACCTGTATTGATTGCTGCGGCCGTTGTGGGTGACCGGAGTTTCTTGTCTGTGGATGGTCGGTCTGTTGGGTTGCTGGTGGGGTATATGTATGTGTGTGTGTGTGTGTGTGTGTGTGTGTGTGTGTGTGTGTGTGTGTATATATATATATATATATATATAATGTGTGTGTGTGTATCTGTACACATATATAAATATATATATGTGTGTGTCTGTAGATATATTGTAGAATTT